>NC_069500.1:1404645581-1404865581 GCF_027579735.1 Bombina bombina
CCGTTTGAACCTTTGCATTCCATAGATATTAAGCTCTTATCCTGGAAGGTTCTGTTTTTAGTAGCTATCTCCTCGGCTCGAAGAGTTTTGGAGTTATCTGCTTTACAATGTGATTCTCCTTATCTCATTTTTCATGCAAATAAGGTAGTGTTACGTACCAAACCTGTTTTTTTTACCTAAGGGGGTATCTAATAAAAATATCAATCAGGAGATTGTTGTACCGTCATTGTGTCCTAATCCTTCTTCAAAGAAGGAACGTCTTTTACACAATCTTGACGTGGTTCGTGCTTTAAAGTTTTATTTACAAGCTACTAAAGATTTTCGTCAAACATCTGCATTGTTTGTTGTCTACTCTGGACAGAGGAGAGGCCAAAAGGCTTCGGCAACCTATCTTTCTTTTGGCTAAGGAGTATAATACGCTTAGCTTATGAGACTGCTGGCCAGCAGCCTCCTGTAAGGATTACAGCTCATTCTACTAGAGCGGTATCTTCCACATGGGTTTTTAAAATGTTATACTTTTGCTTTTTCTGAGGCTATTTTTGGGAGAAAGGTCTTGCAGGCAGTGGTGCCTTCCGTTTAAGTGCCTGCCTTGTCCCTCCCTTCATCCGTGTCCTATAGCTTTGGTATTGGTATACCACAAGTAATGGATGATCCGTGGACTGGATACACCTTACAAGAGAAAACATAATTTATGCTTACCTGATAAATTTATTTCTCTTGTGGTGTATCCAGTCCACGGCCCGCCCTGTCATTTTAAGGCAGGTGTTTTTTATTTTTAACTACAGTCACCACTGCACCCTATAGTTTCTCCTTTCTCTTGCTTGTCTTCGGTCGAATGACTGGTTGTGGCAGTTAGGGGAGGAGCTATATAGACAGCTCTGCTGTGGGTGATTCTCTTGCAGCTTCCTGTTGGGAAGGAGAATATCCCACAAGTAATGGATGATCCGTGGACTGGATACACCACAAGAGAAATAAATTTATCAGGTAAGCATAAATTATGTTTTGTATCTATCTTTTGACTACATGTTGATATAAGTACTTCTAAAGCCTTATTTCTGCCCTTGCTTCTGGGTGCATTAATTTTTGGATTAACCAACGATATTAAGTTAAATTTGGGAATAATTTAACGTTTTTTGTGCATTTTGGAAAACATTTTCACTTTTTCTTTTCTTAAAGGCACAGTACACGTTTTTTCTAATGTTTATTTTATGCTATAAATAAGTGTTTAAACAACTTTTGTGGTATTACTAGTCTGTTCAACATGTCTGACATTGAGGTTTCTCATTGTTCTTTGTGTTTAGAAGCTATTGTGCAACCCCCTCTAACATTGCGTAACTTTTGTACTGAAAGGAATTTACAATGTAAAAAGCATGATTCTCAGTCTGAAGAGAATCAGGATATGCCATCCAATTCTCCCCAAGTGTCACAACCTTTTATGCCCACACCAGCGACGCCTAGTACTTCTAGTGCGTCTAATTCCTTTACTCTGCAGGAGATGGCTGCAGTTATGTCAACTGCCCTTACAGAGGTATTGTCTAAATTACCAGTGTTGCAGGGTAAACGCAGTAGGTCAAGTATTAATGTAAATACTGAATCCTCTGATGCTTTATTAGCTATTTCCGATGTTCCCTCACAGTGCTCTGAGTTGGGGATCAGGGAATTACTGTCTGAGGGTGAAATTTCTGATTCAGGGAATGTTTTGCCTCAGACAGATTCGGATGCTATGTCATTTAAATTTAAGCTTGAACACCTCCGCCTGTTGCTTAGGGAGGTTTTAGCGACTCTGGATGATTGTGATTCTATTGTGATTCCTCCAGAGAAATTGTGTAAAATGGATAAATATTTGGAAGTTCCTACTTACACTGATGTTTTTCTGGTTCCTAAGAGAATTTCGGAAATTATTAGTAAGGAATGGGATAGACCAGGTATACCGTTTTCTCCCTCTCCTAATTTTAAGAAAATGTTTCCTATATCAGATACCATTCGGGACTCATGGCAAACGGTCCCTAAGGTAGAGAGAGATATATCTTCCCTAGCTAAGCGTACTACTACTATACCCATTGAGGATAGTTGTGCTTTCAAGGATCCTATGGATAAGAAATTAAAGGGTCTACTAAAGAAATTATTTGTTAATCAGGGATTTCTTTTACAACCTATGGCTTGCATTGTTCCAGTAACTACTGCAGCAGCTTTTTGGTTTGAGGCTCTCGAAGAGTCTCTTAAGGTTGAGACTCCATTAGATGACATTCTAGATAGAATTAAGGCTCTTAAGCTAGAAAATTCTTTTATTACTGATGCCGCTCTTCAAATTGCTAAATTAGCGGCAAACAATGCAGGATTTGCTATTTTAGCATGTAGAGCATTGTGGCTCAAATCTTGGTCTGCTGATGTGTCATCAAAACATAAGCTTTTAGCTATTCCCTTTAAAGGTAAGACCCTTTTTGGGCCAGAATTGAAGGAGATCATTTCTGATGTTACAGGAGGTAAGGGCCGTGCCCTACCTCAGGATAGGTTGGTTAAAATGAGGGGTAAACAGAATAATTTTCGTTTCTTTCTGAACTTTAAAGGAGGACCCCCTGCTTCTTCTTCTTCCACAAAGCAGCATGAAGGGGTGGCCCCCAATCCGGGACCGGATCTAGTAGGGGGCAGACTTTCTTTCTTTGCTCAGGCTTGGGCAAGAGATGTTCAGGATTCCTGGGCACTAGAAATAGTGACCCATGGTTATCAATTGGAATTCAAGGATTTTCTCTCAAGAGGGAGATTTCATCTTTCAAAATTATCTGCAAACCAGATAAAGAGAGAGGCGTTCTTACGCTGTGTAAAAGACCTTTTTACTATGGAAGTAATCTGTCCTGTTCCAAAATTGGAACAGGGACAGGGGTTTTTCTCAAACCTATTTGTGGTCCCCAAAAAAGAGGGAACGTTCAGACCCATTTTGGACCTCAAGTGTCTAAACAAATTTCTAAGAGTTTCATCATTCAAGATGGAGACAATTTGAACAATTTTGCCAATGATCCAGGAGGGTCAATATATGAGTACCGTGGATTTGAAAGATGCTTACCTTCATATTCCAAACTACAAAGATCATCATCGGTTTCTAAGGTTTGCCTTCTTGGACAAACATTATCAGTTTGCGGCTCTTCCTTTCGGGTTGGCCACAGCACTCAGAATCTTCACAAAGGTTCTATGGTCTCTTTTAGCGGTTCTCAGACCGCAAGGGATAGCGCTGGCACCTTATCTGGACGATATTCTGATTCAGGCGTCAACATATCATCTGACAAAATCTCACATGGACACAGTGTTGTCTTTTCCGAGAACTCACGGCTGGAAGGTGAACATAGAGAAGATTTCACTTGTTCCACAGACAAGGGTTCCTTTCTTGGGAACTCTGATAGACTCGGTAGCCATGAAAGTATTTTTGACGGAGGTCAGAAAATCAAAGATTTTGAATGCTTGCCGAGCACTTCTGTCCATTCCTCAGCCATCAGTGGCTCAGTGTATGGAGGTAATCGGATTAATGGTAGCGGCAATGGACATGGTTCCATTTGCTCGCTTTCATCTCAGATCACTGCAACTGTGCATGCTCGGTCAGTGGAATGGGGATTATGCAGATTTATCTCCAAAGATAATTCTGGATCAAGAGACCAGAAACTCTCTTCTTTGGTGGTTGTCGCCAGATCATCTATCCCAGGGGACTTGTTTCCACAGACCCTCGTGGGTGATAGTGACAACAGATGCCAGACTTCTGGGCTGGGGTGTAGTTTGGAACTCCCTGAAGGCTCAGGGTGTTTGGACTCAGGTCTCTACTTCCAATCAATATTCTGGAACTGAGAGCAATATTCAATGCGCTTCAGGCGTGGCCTCAGTTGGCTTCGGCCAAATTCATCAGATTCCAGTCGGACAACATAACGACTGTGGCATATGTCAATCATCAGGGGGGAACAAGGAGTTTCTTAGCGATGTTAGAAGTATCCAAGATAATCAGTTGGGCAGAGGCCCACTCTTGTCATCAGTCAGCGATCTACATTCCAGGGGTAGAGAACTGGCAAGCAGATTTTCTAAGTCGACAGACTTTTCATCCGGGGGAGTGGGAACTTCACCCGGAGGTATTTGCCTCATTGATTCTCAGATGGGGCAGACCGGAATTGGATTTGATGACATCTTGTCAGAATGCCAAGCTTCCAAGATACGGATCCCGGTCAAGGGATCCTCAGGCCGAACTGATAGATGCCTTGGCAGTACCTTGGTTTTTCAGCCTAGCTTATGTGTTTCCGCCGTTTCCTCTCCTCCCATGCGTGATTGCTCGAATCAAACAGGAGAGAGCTTCAGTGATCCTGATAGCACCTGCGTGGCCACGCAGGACTTGGTATGCGGATCTAGTGGACATGTCCTCTCTGCCACCGTGGAAACTTCCATTGAGACAGGATCTTCTCATTCAAGGTCCTTTCCAACATCCAAATCTAATTTCTCTGCAACTGGATTCTCTGATTCAGTTATCAATACTTTGATACAGGCTAGAAAGCCTGTCACTAGAAAGATCTATCATAAGATGGCGTAAATATCTTTATTGGTGTGAATCCAAGGGTTACTCATGGAGTAAAGTTAGGATTCCTAGGATTTTGTCTTTTCTCCAAGAAGGATTGGAGAAAGGGTTATCAGCAAGTTCCTTAAAGGGACAAATTTCAGCTTTGTTAATTCTGTTTCACAAACGTTTGGCAAATGTATCAGATGTTCAGTCTTTTTGTTAGGCTCTATGTAGAATTAAGCCTGTATTTAGACCTATTACTCCTCCCTGGAGTTTGAATTTAGTTCTTCGAGTTCTGCAAGGGGTTCCGTTTGAAATTATGCATTCCATAGATATTAAACTATTATTTTGGAAAGTTCTGTTTTTGGTTGCTATTTCTTCTGCTCAAAGAGTTTCTGAGCTTTCAGCATTACAGTGTGATTCGCCTTATCTCATATTTCATTCTGATAAGGTGGTTTTACGTACCAAACCTGGGTTCCTTCCCAAGGTTGTTTCGAATAAGAATATTAATCAGGAAATTGTTGTTCCTTCCTTGTGTCCTTATCCTTCTTCTAAGAAGGAGCGGCTGTTACAAATCTGGTCCGTGCCTTAAAGTTTTACTTACAGGCAACTAAGGATTTCTGTCAATCATCTTCATTATTCATTGTTTATTCTGGAAAGCGTAGGGGTCAGAAAGCTACAGCTACCTCTCTTTCTTTTTGGCTTAGAAGTATCATCCGCCTGGTATATGAGACTGCTGGACAGCAGCCTCCTGAAAGAATTACCGCTCATTCTACTAGGGCTGTGGCTTCCACATGGGCTTTTAAAATCGATGCATCTGTGGAACAGATTTGTAAGGCTGCGACTTGGTCGTCCCTTCACACTTTTTCCAAATTTTCCAAATTTGATACTTTTGCTTCTTCTGAGGCTATCTTTGGGAGAAAGGGTCTTCGAGCAGAGGTGCCTTCCGTTTAGGTTCCTGTCTTGTCCCTCCCTTGTCCCTCCCTTTCATCCGTGTCCTATTGCTTTGGTATTGGTTTCCCACAAGTAAGGATGAAATCCGTGGACTCGTCATATCTTTGTAAAAGAAAACTAAATTTATGCTTACCTGATAAATTACTTTCTTTTACGATATGATGAGTCCACGGCCCTCCCTGTTATTTTAAGACAGGTTTATTTTATTTTTTTTAAACTTCAGTCACCTCTGCACCTTTTTAGCCTTTTCTTTTCTCTTCCTATAACCTTCGGCCGAATGATTGAGGGTGGAGGGGAAGGGGAGGGTCTATATATACAGCTCTGCTGTGGTGCTCTTTGCCACTTCCTAGGAGGTTAATATCCCACAAGTAAGGATGAAATCTGTGGACTCGTCATATCGTAAAAGAAAGTAATTTTTCAGGTAAGCATAAATTTATTTTTTTATCCCTCCCTCTCTAGTGACTCTTGAGTGGAGTTCCACATCTTGGGTATTGATATCCCATACGTCACTAGATCATGGACTCTTGCCAGTTACATGAAAGAAAACATAATTTATGTAAGAACTTACCTGATAAATTAATTTCTTTCATATTGGCAAGAGTCCATGAGGCCCACCCTTTTTGTGGTGGTTATGATTTTTTTGTATAAAGCACAATTATTTCCAAATACCTTTGTTGATGCTTTTTACTCCTTTCTTTATCACCCCACTACTTGGCTATTCGTTAAACTGAATTGTGGGTGTGGTGGGGGGCGTATTTAGGTTTGGGAAACTTTGCCCCTCCTGGTAGGATTGTATATCCCATACGTCACTAGCCCATGGACTCTTTTGTGGTGGTTATGATTTTTTTGTATAAAGCACAATTATTTCCAAATACCTTTGTTGATGCTTTTTACTCCTTTCTTTATCACCCCACTACTTGGCTATTCGTTAAACTGAATTGTGGGTGTGGTGGGGGGCGTATTTAGGTTTGGGAAACTTTGCCCCTCCTGGTAGGATTGTATATCCCATACGTCACTAGCCCATGGACTCTTGCCAATATGTAAGAAATGAATTTATCAGGTAAGTTCTTACATAAATTATGTTTTTGCTATGGGCCAAGAACAAAACTGAGGAAATGTGGGCACTTTTATTTACACAATAAAGAACATATAAGGCTCATTCAATAAGGGGCACTTTATGTTTGGGACTGCAAGCTCTCCTAGTCTGGAGAGTAATTCGACAGCCATAGCTGCAGGCACTGGGACTGGGAGTAAAGCTTTGTTATACGCTCTGGTGCTTATGTCTCCCAACGGCTTAAACAAATAAGCCGATCGGGAGATGAGATGTACAGTAACGCCCACGATGGGCGGTCCTATCATGTTCGCACGCTTTTTTGTGACTGCGTAGTACTCAGAGACATGTCTTCCATTGCAGAGACGGCAGAATAGCGTGGCACTAGAACCGCATGTTTTTTTTTATAGATTAAGAAGCGCTTCTAGTCCTATTCGTTAGCGTATCTTGTTACTGAGGTCCGGATCGTTCCTGCTCCTCAAGAGAAGGGGACAGTGACTTCTGGTTGGCAGTCAGGTAGGCGTCTCAGCAGGGTTGCTGAGGTGTAAGGGTGTCTGATCGAAATTAATTTGATTTATTTTTATATTCGACATAGCAGGGTAAAAAAGTTACCTGTTTAAATTTAAAGGCACAGTAACGTTTTTTCTGTACAAATTTTTTTATTCATTTTTGAGTTTAGTTTTTTATTAATTTACTCATAGTGAACAGTATGGACCATGAAGCCTTGCAAGATGTCACTTGCTCCTTATGTTCGGGCGCAATCTTTCAAGCAAGATTCCATATGGGAATGTTATTTTTTCTGTGATATCAAGCAGCAAGGTAGATTTGGTAAGGAGTTACTTAGTCATGGACAAAGGTAACCTTCTTGGGAACCATATTAGATTCCCTATAAATTAATTTTATTTTCCTGAAGGAAGTCAGGAAGTTAAAGACCTTTTTGATTCTAGTCTTTCTTCAGTCTTCCCCTCAGCCGTTAGGGTCTCTCTGCATGGAGGTATCGGACTGATGGTAGAGACATGGGACATCATCCTGTTTGCTCGGTTCCTTCTCAGACTTCGGCAGGTTATCATGCTCAGACTTTGCAACAGAGATTATACAGATTTGTCTCCTCAGAGATCAGGAGACAAAGGTTTTTCTTAAGGGTTGTTGTCTTGTTGGTTCATTCTTTCCAGGGAACCTGCTTTTGCAGACCATCTTGACTGTCTTTGATAAAACACCAACCTTCTAGGATGGGGAACAGTTTATGGTCTCCTAAAGACTCAGGGAATTTGGACTCAGAGTCTGGTTTCTTTCATGTAATTAGCAAGAGTCCATGAGCTAGTGACGTATGGGATATACATTCCTACCAAGAGGGGCAAAGTTTCCCAAACCTCAAAATGCCTATAAATACACCCCTCACCACACCCACATATCAGTTTTACAAACTTTGCCTCCCATGGAGGTGGTGAAGTAAGTTTGTGCTAGATTCTTCGTTGATATGCGCTTCGCAGCAGGCTGGAGCCCGGTTTTCCTCTCAGTGTGCAGTGAATGTCAGAGGGATGTGAAGAGGGATGTGAAGAGAGTATTGCCTATTTGAATTCAATGATCTCCTTCTACGGGGTCTATTTCATAGGTTCTCTGTTATCGGTCGTAGAGATTCATCTCTTACCTCCCTTTTCAGATCGACGATATACTCTTATATATACCATTACCTCTACTGATTCTCGTTTCAGTACTGGTTTGGCTTTCTACTACATGTAGATGAGTGTCCTGGGGTAAGTAAGTCTTATTTTTGTGACACTCTAAGCTATGGTTGGGCACTTTTATATAAAGTTCTAAATATATGTGTTTAAACATTTATTTGCCTTGATTCAGGATGTTCAACATTCCTTATTTCAGACAGTCAGTTTCATTATTGGGATAATGCATATGAATAATCAATTTTTCTTACCTTTAAATTTGACTTTTTTTTCCTGTGGGCTGTTAGGCTCGCGGGGGCTGAAAATGCTTCTTTTTATTGCGTCATTTTTGGCGCGGACTTTTTTGGCGCAAAAATTTTCTTTATCATTTCCGGCGTCATACTTGTCGCCGGAAGTTGCGTCATTTTTTTGACGTTTTTTGCCCCAAAAATGTCGGCGTCACCGGATGTGGCGTCATTTTTGGCGCTTTAAGCATTTAGGCGCCAAATAATGTGGGCGTCTTTTTTGGCGCTAAAAAATATGGGCGTCATTATTGTCTCCACATTATTTAAGTCTCATTGTTTATTTGCTTCTGGTTGCTAGAAGCTTGTTCATTGGCATTTTTTCCCATTCCTGAAACTGTCATTTAAGGAATTTGATCAATTTTGCTTTATATGTTGTTTTTTCTATTACATATTGCAAGATGTCTCAGATTGACCCTGAATCAGAAGATACTTCTGGAAAATTGCTGCCTGATGCTGGATCTACCAAAGTTAAGTGTATTAGTTGTAAACTTGTGGTAACTGTTCCTCCGGCTGTTGTTTGTAATGAATGTCATGACAAACTTGTTAATGCAGATAATATTTCCTTTAGTAATGTTCCATTACCTGTTGTTGTTCCATCAACATCTAATATTCAGGGTGTTCCTGTTAACATAAGAGATTTTGTTTCTAAATCTATTAAGAAGGCTATGTCTGTTATTCCTCCTTCCAGTAAACGTAAAAGGTCTTATAAAACTTCTCATTTTTCAGATGAATTTTTAAATGAACATCATCATTCTGATTCTGTTTCTGATAATGATTTTTCTGGTTCAGAGGATTCTGTTTCAGAGGTTGATACTGATAAATCTTCATATTTATCTAAAATGGAATTTATTCGCTCTTTACTTAAAGAAGTCTTAATTGCATTAGAAATAGAGGAATCTGGTCCTCTTGATACTAAATCTAAACGTTTGAATACGGTTTTTTAACCTCCTGTAGTTATTCCGGAGGGTTTTCCCGTCCCTGATGCTATTTCTGAAGTAATTTCCAGGGAATGGAATAATTTGAGTAATTCATTTACTCCTTCTAAACGGTTTAAGCAATTATATCCTGTGCCATCTGACAGATTAGAGTTTTGGGACAAAATCCCTAAGGTTGATGGGGCTGTCTCTACTCTTGCTAAGCGTACTACTATTCCTACGGCAGATAGTACTTCCTTTAAGGATCCTTTAGATAGGAAAATTGAATCATTTCTAAGAAAAGCTTACTTATGTTCAGGTAATCTTCTTAGACCTGCTATATCTTTGGCGGATGTTGCTGCAGCTTCAACTTTCTGGTTGGAAGCTTTAGCACAACAAGTAATAGATTATAATACTCATAGCATTGTTAATCTTCTTTAACATGCTAATAACTTTATTTGTGATGCCATCTTTGATATCATTAGGGTTGATGTCAGGTGTATGTCTTTAGCTATTTTAGCTAGAAGAGCTTTATGGCTTAAAACTTGGAATGCTGATATGTCTTCTAAGTCAACTTTGCTTTCCCTTTCTTTCCAGGGTAATAAATTGTTTGGTTCACAGTTGGATTCTATTATTTCAACTGTTACTGGGGGGAAAGGAACTTTTTTACCACAGGATAAAAGATCTAAGGGTAAATTTAGGTCTGCTAATCGTTTTCGTTCCTTTCGTCACAATAAGGAACAAAAACCTGATCCTTCCCCTACAGGAGCGGTATCAGTTTGGAAACCATCTCCAGTCTGGAATAAATCCAAGCCTTTTAGAAATCCAAAGCCAGCTCCCAAGTCCACATGAAGGTGCGGCCCTCATTCCAGCCCAGCTGGTAGGGGGCGGATTACGATTTTTCAAAGAAATTTGGATCAATTCGATTCACAATCTATGGATTCAGAATATTGTTTCACAAGGGTACAGAATAGGCTTCAAGATAAGGCCTCCTGCAAAAAGATTTTTTCTTTCCCGTGTCCCAATAACTCCAGTGAAGGCTCAAGCATTTCTGAAATGTGTTTCAGATCTAGAGTTGGCTGGAGTAATTGTGCCAGTTCCAGTTTTGGAACAGGGGCTGGGGTTTTACTCAAATCTCTTCATTGTACCAAAGAAGGAGAATTCCTTCAGACCAGTTCTGGATTTAAAAATATTGAATCGTTATGTAAGGATTCCAACATTTAAATGGTAACTATAAGGACTATTCTGCCTTTTGTTCAGCAAGGGCATTATATGTCCACAATAGATTTACAGGATGCATATCTGCATATTCCGATTCATCCAGATCACTATCAGTTTCTGAGATTCTCTTTTCTAGAAAAGCATTACCAGTTTGTGGCTCTGCCGTTTGGCCTAGCAACAGCTCCAAGGATTTTTATAAAAGTTCTCGGTGCCCTTCTATCTGTAATCAGAGAACAGGGTATTGTGGTATTTCCTTATTTGGACGTTATCTTGGTACTTGCTCAGTCTTCACATTTAGCAGAATCTCATACGAATCGACTTGTATAGTTTCTTCGAGAACATGGTTGGAGGATCAATTTACCAAAGAGTTTGTTGATTCCTCAGACAAGGGTAACCTTTTTAGGTTTCCAGATAGACTCAGTGTCTATGACTCTATCGCTGACGGACAAGAGACGTATGAAATTGGTTTCAGCTTGTCGAAACCTTCAGTCTCAATCATTCCCTTCGGTAGCCTTATGCATGGAAATTCTAGGTCTTATGACTGCTGCTTCGGACGTGATCCCCTTTGCTCGTTTTCACATGCGACCTCTTCAGCTCTGTATGCTGAACCAGTGGTGCAGGGATTTATACAAAGATATTACAATTAATATCTTTAAAACCGATTGTTCAACACTCTCTGACGTGGTGGACAGACCACCTTCATTTAGTTCAGGGGGCTTCTTTTGTTCTTCCGACCTGGACTGTGATCTCAACAGATGCAAGTCTGACAGGTTGGGGAGCTGTATGGGGGTCTCTGACAGCACAAGGGGTTTGGGAATCTCAGGAGGCGAGATTACCAATCAACATTTTGGAACTCCGTGCGATTTTCAGAGCTCTTCAGTCGTGGCCTCTTCTAAAGAGAGAGTCGTTCATTTGTTTTCAGACGGACAATGTCACAACCGTGGCATATGTCAATCATCAAGGAGGGACTCACAGTCCTCTGGCTATGAAAGAAGTATCTCGAATACTTGTATGGGCGGAATCCAGCTCCTCTCTAATTTCTGCGGTTCATATCCCAGGTATAGACAATTGGGAAGCGGATTATCTCAGTCGCCAAACATTACATCCGGGCGAATGGTCTCTTCACCCAGAGGTATTTCGTCAGATTGTTCAAATGTGGGGACTTCCAGAAATAGATCTGATGGCTTCTCATCTAAACAAGAAGCTTCCCAGGTATCTGTCCAGATCCAGGTATCCTCAAGCGGAAGCAGTGGATGCATTGTCACTTCCTTGGAAGTATCATCCTGCCTATATCTTTCCGCCTCTAGTTCTTCTTCCAAGAGTGATTTCCAAGATTCTAAAGGAGCGTTCGTTTGTTCTGCTGGTGGCTCCAGCATGGCCTCACAGGTTTTGGTATGCGGATCTTGTCCGGATGGCTACTTGCCAACCGTGGACTCTTCCGTTAAGACCAGACCTTCTATCGCAAGGTCCTTTTCTTTCATGTAATTAGCAAGAGTCCATGAGCTAGTGACGTATGGGATATACATTCCTACCAGGAGGGGCAAAGTTTCCCAAACCTTAAAATGCCTATAAATACACCCCTCACCACACCCACAATTCAGTTTTACAAACTTTGCCTCCGATGGAGGTGGTGAAGTAAGTTTGTGCTAGATTCTACGTTGATATGCGCTCCGCAGCAAGTTGGAGCCCGGTTTTCCTCTCAGCGTGCAGTGAATGTCAGAGGGATGTGAGGAGAGTATTGCCTATTTGAATGCAGTGATCTCCTTCTACGGGGTCTATTTCATAGGTTCTCTGTTATCGGTCGTAGAGATTCATCTCTTACCTCCCTTTTCAGATCGACGATATACTCTTATATATACCATTACCTCTGCTGATTCTCGTTTCAGTACTGGTTTGGCTTTCTACAAACATGTAGATGAGTGTCCTGGGGTAAGTAAATCTTATTTTCTGTGACACTCTAAGCTATGGTTGGGCACTTTGTTTATAAAGTTCTAAATATATGTATTCAAACATTTATTTGCCTTGACTCAGAATGTTCAACTTTCCTTATTTTTCAGACAGTCAGTTTCATATTTGGGATAATGCATTTGAATTAATCATTTTTTCTTACCTTCAAAAATTTGACTCTTTTTTCCCTGTGGGCTGTTAGGCTCGCGGGGGCTGAAAATGCTTCATTTTATTGCGTCATTCTTGGCGCAGACTTTTTTGGCGCAAAAATTCTTTTCCGTTTCCGGCGTCATACGTGTCGCCAGAAGTTGCGTCATTTTTTGACGTTATTTTGCGCCAAAAATGTCGGCGTTCCGGATGTGGCGTCATTTTTGGCGCCAAAAGCATTTAGGCGCCAAATAATGTGGGCGTCTGATTTGGCGCTAAAAAATATGGGCGTCGCTTTTGTCTCCACATTATTTTAGTCTCATTTTTTATTGCTTCTGGTTGCTAGAAGCTTGTTCTTTGGCATTTTTTCCCATTCCTGAAACTGTCATTTAAGGAATTTGATCAATTTTGCTTTATATGTTGTTTTTTTGTCTTACATATTGCAAGATGTCTCACGTTGCATCTGAGTCAGAAGATACTACAGGAAAATCGCTGTCTAGTGCTGGAGCTACCAAGCTAAGTGTATCTGCTATAATTTTTGGTATCTGTTTCTCCAGCTGTCGTTTGTATTGCATGTCATGACAAACTTATTAATGCAGATAAAATTTCCTTTAGTACTGTTACATTACCTGTTGCTGTTCCGTCAACATCTAATTTTCAGAGTGTTCCTGATAAACATAAGAGATTTTTTTTTTTTTTTTTTAAATCCATTAAGAAGGCTATGTCTGTTATTTCTCCTTCTAGTTTACATAAAAGTCTTTTAAAACTTCTCTTTTTTCAGATGAATTTTTAAATGAACATCATCATTCTGATACTGATAAATCTTTGTATTTGTTCAAGATGGAATTTATTCGTTCTTTATTTAAAGAAGTATTAATTGCATTAGAAATAGAGGATTCTGGTCCTCTTGATACTAAATCTAAACGTTTAAATAAGGTTTTTAAATCTCCTGTAGTTATTCCAGAAGTGTTTAATCTCCCTGATGCTATTTCTGAAGTAATTTCCAGGGAATGGAATAATTTGGGTAATTCTTTTACTCCTTCTAAACGTTTAAGCAATTATATCCTGTGCCATCTGACAGATTAGAGTTTTTTTGGGACAAAATCCCTAAGGTTATGGGGCTGTCTCTACTCCTGCTAAATGTACTACTATTCCTACGGCAGATAGTACTTTATTTAAGGGAAATTTAATCCTTTCTAAGAAAAGCTTACTTATGTTCAGGTAATCTTCTTAGACCTGCTATATTTTTAGCGGATGTTGCTGCAGCTTCAACTTTTTGGTTAGAAGCTTTAGCGCAACAAGTAACAGATCATAATTTTATAGCATTATTATTATTCTATAACATGCTAATAATTTTATTGGTGATACCATCTTTTGATATCATTAGAGTTGATGTCAGGTATATGTCTCTAGCTATTTTAGCTAGAAAAGCTTTATGGATTAAACTTGGAATGCTGATATGTCTTCTAAGTCAACTTTGCTTTCCCTTTCTTTCCAGGGTATTAAATTATTATTTCAATTGTTTCTGGAAGGAAGGGAACTTTTTTACCAAAGGATAAAAAATCTAAGGTAAATTTAGGTCTAATCTTTTTTGTTCCTTTCCTCACAACAACGAACAAAAGCCTGATCCTTCATCCTCAGGAGCGGTATCAGTTTGGAAACTATTTCCAGTTTGGAATATATCCAAGCCTTATAGAAATCTATAGCCAGCTCCTAAGTACCCATGAAGGTGCGGCCCTTATTCCAGCTCAGCTGGTATGGGGCAGATTACGTTTTCTTCAAAGAAATTTGGATCAATTCCGTTCTCAATCTCTGGTTTCAGAACATTGTTTCAGAAAGGTACAGAATTGGCTTCAGTTAAGGCCTCCTGCTAAGAGATTTTTTTTTCTTTCCCATGTCCCAGTTAACACAGCAAAGGCTCAGCATTTCTGAAATGTGTTTCAGATCTAGAGTTGGTTGGAGTAATTATGCCAGTTCCAGTTCTGGAACAGGGGCTGGGGTTTTATTTTATCTCTTCATTGTACCAAGAAGGTCAATTCCTTCAGACCAGTTCCGGATCTATCAATATTGAATCGTTATGTAAGGATACCAACATTCAAGATGGTTACTGTAGGACTATCCTGTTTTTTGTTTAGCAAGGGCATTATATGTCTACAATAGATTTACAGGATGTGTATCTGCATATTCCGATTCATCCAGATCACTTTTAGTGTCTGAGATTCTCTTTTTAGACAAGCATTACCAGTTTTTTTGGCTCTACCGTTTGGCCTAGCCTCAGTTCCAAGAATTTTTTTCAAAGGTTCTCGGTGCCCTTCTTTCTGTAATCAGAGAACAGGGTTTTGGTATTTCCTTATTTGGACGATATCTTGGTATTTGCTCAGTCTTCTCATTTTCGAAGAATCTCATACGTATCGACTTGTGTTGTTTCTTCAAGTTCATGGTTGGAGGTTCAATTTACTAATCAGTTCATTGATTCCTCAGACAAGGGTAACCTTTTTAGGTTTCTAGATAGATTCAGTGTCTATGACTCTGTCCTTGTCAGACAAGAGAAGTTTAACATTGATATCAGCTTGTGAAAACCTTCAGTCACAATCATTCCCTTTGGTAGCCTTGTGCATGGAAATTTTAGGTCTTAGGACTGCCGCATCAGATGCGATCTCCTTTGCTCGTTTTCACATGCGACCTCTTCAGCTCTGTATGCTGAACCAATGGTGCAGGGATTACTCAAAGATATCTCAATTAATATCTTTCAACCGATTATACGACACTCTCTGACATGGTGGACAGATCACCATCGTTTAGTTCAGGGGGCTTCTTGTTCTTCCGACCTGGACTATAATCTCATCAGATGCAAGTCTTACAGGTTGGGGAGCTGTGTGGGGGTATCTGACGGCACAAGGGGTTTGGGAATCTCAGGAGGTGAGATTTCCGATCAGTATTTTGGAACTCCGTGCAATTTTCAGAGCTTTTCAGTCTTGGCCTCTTCTGAAGAGAGAGTTGTTCATTTGTTTTCAGATAGACAATGTCACAACTGTGGCATACATCAATCATCAAGGAGGGACTCACAGTCCTCTGGTTATGAAAGAAGTATCTCGAATTTTGGTTTGGGCGGAATCCAGCTCCTGTCTAATCTCTGCGGTTCATATCCCAGGTATGGACAATTGGAAAGCGGATTATCTCAGTCGCCAAACGTTGCACCTGGGCGAATGGTCTCTTCACCCAGAGGTATTTCCTCAGATTGTTCAAATGTGGGAACTCCCAGAAATAGATCTGATGGCTTCTCATCTAAACAAGAAACTTCCCTGGTATCTGTCCGGATCCCGGGATCCTCGGGCGGAGGCAGTGGATGCATTATTTCTTCCTTACAAGTGTCATCCTGCCTATATCTTTCCGCCTCTAGTTCTTCTTCCAAGGGTATTCTCCAATATTCTAAAGGAATGCTTGTTTGTTCTGCTGGTAGCTCCAGCATGGCCTCACAGGTTTTGGTATGCGGATCTTGTCCGGATGGCCTCTTGCCAACCGTGGACTCTTCCGTTAAGACCAGTCTTTCTGTCTCAAAACCTTAATTTTAAGGTATGGATTTTGAACGCTTGATTCTTAGTCAAAGAGGTTTCTCTGACTCTGTGATTGATACTATGTGACAGGCTCGTAAATCTGTATCTAGAGAGATATATTATAGAGTCTGGAAGACTTATATTTCTTAGTGTCTTTCTCATCTTTTTTCTTGGCATTCTTTTTGAATACCGAGAATTTTACAGTTTCTTCAGGATGGTTTAGATAAAGGTTTGTCCGCAAGTTCCTTGAAAGACAAATCTCTGCTCTTTCTGTTCTTTTTCACAGAAGGTTTGCTAATCTTCCTGATATTTATTGTTTTGTACAACCTTTGGTTCGTATAAAATCTGTCATTAAGTCAATTTCTCCTCCTTGGATTTTGAATTTGGTTCTGGGGGCTCTTCAAGCTCTTCCTTTTGAACCCATGCATTCTTTGGTCATTATATTACTTTCTTGGAAAGTTTTGTTTCTTTTGGCCATCTCTTCTGCCAGAAGAGTCTCTGAATTATCTACTCTTTTTTGTGAGTCTCCTTTTCTGATTTTGCATCAGGATAAGGCGGTGCTGCGAACTTCTTTTGAATTTTTTACCTAAGGTTGTGAATTCTAACAACATTAGTAGAGAAATTGTGGTTCCTTCATTATGTCCTGATCCTATGAATTCTAAGGAGAAATCATTGCATTCTTTGGATGCTGTTAGAGCTTTGTAATATTATGTTGAAGCTACTAAGTCTTTCCGAAAGACTTCTAGTCTATTTGTCATCTTTTCCGGTTCTAGAAAAGGCCAGAAAGCTTCTGCCATTTCTTTGGCATCTTGGTTGAAATCTTTATTTCATCATGCCTATGTTGAGTCGGGTAACACTCCGCCTCAAAGGATTACAGCTCATTCTACTAGGTCAGTTTTTACTTCCTGGGCGTTTAGGAATGAAGCTTCGGTTGATCAGATTTGCAAAGCAGCAACTTGGTCCTCTTTGCATAATTTTACTAAATTCTACCATTTTGTTGTGTTTTCTTCTTTTGAAGCAGTTTTTGGTAGAAACGTACTTCAGGCAGTGTTTTCAGTTTGAATCTTCTGCTTATGTTTTTTCATTAAAATTTTATTCTGGGTGTGGATTATTTTCAGCAGGAATTGGCTGTCTTTATTTTATCCCTCCCTCTCTAGTGACTCTTGCGTGGAAAGATCCACATCTTGGGTAATCATTATCCCATACGTCACTAGCTCATGGACTCTTGCTAATTACATGAAAGAAAACATAATTTATGTAAGAACTTACCTGATAAATTCATTTCTTTCATATTAGCAAGAGTCCATGAGGCCCGCCCTTTTTTGTGGTGGTTTTGATTTTTTTGTATAAAGCACAATTATTTCAATTCCTTATTTTATATGCTTTCGCACTTTTTTCTTATCACCCCACTTCTTGGCTATTCGTTAAACTGAATTGTGGGTGTGGTGAGGGGTGTATTTATAGGCATTTTAAGGTTTGGGAAACTTTGCCCCTCCTGGTAGGAATGTATATCCCATACGTCACTAGCTCATGGACTCTTGCTAATATGAAAGAAATGAATTTATCAGGTAAGTTCTTACATAAATTATGTTTTTTTCATCAGGATCTCAAATCCTTAAATTTGAAGGTATGGAGATTGAACGCTTGATTCTCAGTCATAGAGGTTTCTCTGACTCCGTAATTAATACTATGTTACAGGCTCGTAAATCTGTATCTAGGAAGATATATTATCGAGTCTGGAAGGCTTACATTTCTTGGTGTTCTTCTCATCATTTTTCTTGGCATTCTTTTAGAATTCCTAGAATTTTACAGTTTCTTCAGGATGGTTTGGATAACGGTTTGTCTGCAAGTTCCTTGAAAGGACAAATCTCTGCTCTTTCTGTTCTTTTTCACAGAAAGATTGCTAATCTTCCTGATATTCATTGTTTTGTACAGGCTTTGGTTCGTTTAAAACCTGTCATTAAGTAAATTTCTCCTCCTTGGAGTTTGAATTTGGTTCTGGGGGCTCTTCAAGTTCCTCCGTTTGAACCTATGCATTCGCTGGATATTAAATTACTTTCTTGGAAAGTTTTGTTTCTTTTGGCCATCTCTTCTGCTAGAAGAGTTTCTGAATTTTCTGCTCTTTCTTGTGAGTCTCCTTTTCTGATTTTTCATCAGGATAAGGCGGTGTTGCGAACTTCATTTAAATTTTTACCTAAGGTTGTGAATTCTAACAACATTAGTAGAGAAATTGTGGTTCCTTCATTGTGTCCTAATCCTAAGAACTCTAAGGAAAGATTGTTGCATTCTTTGGATGTAGTTAGAGCTTTGAAATATTATGTTGAAGCTACTAAAGATTTCCGAAAGACTTCTAGTCTATTTGTTATCTTTTCTGGTTCTAGGAAAGGTCAGAAGGCTTCTGCCATTTCTTTGGCATCTTGGTTAAAGTCTTTGATTCATCATGCTTATGTTGAGTCGGGTAGAACTCTGCCTCAAAGGATTACAGCTCATTCGACTAGGTCAGTCTCTACTTCCTGGGCATTTAGGAATGAAGCTTCGGTTGATCAGATTTGCAAAGCAGCAACTTGGTCTTCTTTGCATACTTTTACTAAATTCTACCATTTTGATGTGTTTTCTTCTTCTGAAGCAGTCTTTGGTAGAAAAGTACTTCAGGCAGCTGTTTCAGTTTGATTCTTCTGCTTATAATTTCAGTTTTATTCATTATAAGATTTAAACTTTCTTTGGGGTGTGGATTATTTTTCAGCGGAATTGGCTGTCTTTATTTTATCCCTCCCTCTCTAGTGACTCTTGTGTGGAAGATCCACATCTTGGGTATTCATTATCCTATACGTCACTAGCTCATGGACTCTTGCTAATTACATGAAAGAAAACATAATTTACGTAAGAACTTACCTGATAAATTCATTTCTTTCATATTAGCAAGAGTCCATGATTCCCACCCTTTTTTGAGGTGGTTATGATTTTTTTGTATAAAGCACAATTATTCCAATTCCTTATTTTTTATGCTTTCGCACTTTTTTCTTATCACCCCACTTCTTGGCTATTCGTTAAACTGATTTGTGGGTGTGGTGAGGGGTGTATTTATAGGCATTTTGAGGTTTGGGAAACTTTGCCCCTCCTGGTAGGAATGTATATCCCATACGTCACTAGCTCATGGACTCTTGCTAATATGAAAGAAATTAATTTATCAGGTAAGTTCTTACATAAATTATGTTTTTCCTATAATCTGATCAGATTTGGGGGACATATCATCTCTGCCACTGGTGGAGACTTCCGTTGAGGCAGGACCTTCTAATTCAAAGGCCCTTCCTTCACCCAATACAGTTTCTCTGAAGCTGACTGCTTGAAGATTGAACGCTTAATTTTATCCAAGCAGGGTTTTTCTGACTGTTATAGAGACCATGATTCAGGCTTGTAAGCCTGTTACTAGAAGGATTTACCATAAAATTTGGCATAAATATCTCTATTGGTGTGAATCCAAGGGCTACTCATGGAGTAGAGTTAGGATTCCTAGAATGTTGTCCTTTCTCCAAGAGGTTTTGGAGAAAGGTTTATCGATGAGTTCTCTAAAGGGTCAAATCACGGCCTTATCTGTTTTGTTACACAAACGTCTGGCGGATTTTCCAGATGTACAATCATTTTTTCAGGCCTTGGTCAGGATCAGGCCTGTGTTCAAATCAGTTACTCCTCCATGGAGTCTTAATTTAGTTCTCAAAGTTCTTCAAGGGGCTCCGTTTGAGCCTATGCATGCCTTAGATATTTAGTAGTTATCTTGGAAAGTTTTATTTCTTGTTGCTATTTCTTCTGCTCAGAGCTCTCTGCATTGCAGCATGAGTCTCCTTATCTTATTTTCCATTCAGATAAGGTAGTTTTACGTTCCAAATTAAGATTTCTTCCTAAGGTTGTTTCTGATCGGAACATTAATCAGGAGATCGTTGTTCCTTCCTTGTGTCCTAATCCTTCTTCTAAAAAGGAAAGACTTCTGCACAATTTGGACATGGTCTGTGCTTTAAAGTTTTACCTGCAGGCGACTAAGGACTTTCGTCAGTCTTCTTATTTGTTTGTGGTTTTCTCATGAAAACGCAAGGGACAGAAAGCTACGGCTACTTCTTTCTTTTTGGCTGAAGAGTATCATACGTTTTGCATATGAGACTGCTGGACAGCAGCCTCCCGAGAGAGTTACGGCTCATTCCACGAGGCTGTTGCTTGCTCATGGGTGTTAAAAAATTAAGCTTCTGTGGAACAGACTTGCAAGGCTGCAACTTGGTCCTCTCTTCACACTTTTTCAATGTTCTACAAATTTGACACTTTTGCCTTGGCTGAGGCCGCTTTTGGGAAAAAAGGTTCTTCAAGCAGTGGTTCCTTCCGTTTAGGTTCCCTGTCTTGTCCCTCCCATATCATCTGTGTACTCTAGTTTGGGTATTGAATCCCATTAGTAATTAAGGTGATCAGTGGACTCATGGTGTCTTAAAAAAGAAAAGAAAATGTATGTCTTACCTGATAAATTTTTTTTTTTTTGACACAATGAGTCCACGGCCCGCCCTGTTTTTGTAAGACAGGTTGTGGGTTATTGTAAACTTCAGACACCTCTGCACCTTGGCTTTTCCTTTCTCTTCCTAACTTCGGTCGAATGACTGGAGTGGAAGGGAAGGGAGGAGCTATTTAACAGCTCTGCTGTGGTGCTCTTTAGTAATTAAGATGATCCGTGGACTCATCGTGTCAAAAAATAAATAAATTTAACAGGTAAGCAAATATTTTCTTTTCTTCTACAAGATACGACGAGTCCACGGATTTCATCCTTACTTGTGGGATATTATCCTCCTGCTAACAGGAAGTGGCAAAGAGCACCACAGCAGAGCTGTATATATAGCTCCTCCCTTCCCCTTCCCCTCCACCTCCAGTCATTCTCTTTGCCTGTGTTATACTAGGAAGAGGTAAAGTGTGGTGTTAGTTTTATTTTCTTCAATCAAGAAGTTTTTTTATTTTAAATGGTACCGGTGTGTACTATTTTCCTCAGGGGGTTATGGAAGAAGATTTCTGCCCTGAGGTTGATGATCTTAGCAGTTGTAACTAAGATCCACACTGGTCCCTGCAAGACTTCTGAAGGTAACACATGAGACATCTTCAGTGTGGAGACCGGTTTCATGCTACAAGCCGCATTAAGGTATGTGCAGCCTTTTATTTCTGAAGAGACTTGATATATCAGAATTGGCTGGCATTTATTTCCCTGTACGGGAATGGGGTAAGCAGTAGACCTGTTATACAGAGGGGTGTTACTGGAGTTCCCTGTTTTTATTTCCTTACTAGTTGACATTATATGGGCATGACACTATGGGAGAGACACAAAAGAAAAACGTTTATAAGAGTTTTTATTTTTATGACCAGTATGACTTACTGGGATGTGTTTTGGGGTGTATATGTGTTTCCACTTAGCTTGGTATAAAACCGCTTCTCCATGCGGTTGTGTTTGGGCCTACTCTGGCATCAGCCTTAAGGGGCGGGGCTAATTTTCTCGTGCTCAGGTGTGCACTTCCTTCTGACTAGGCTGCAGCAAGCAGTAACTCCGGTTGCTCCTGGATAGTGTTTCTCTGGTCTGGAGGGTTGGCAACCCATTTCGAAGTACCCTGGGGGCAGGTAGGCGCCACAGCAGTGCTGTGGCAAGGTGCAGGGGGTATTTTTTGATGTGAACTGACGTTTTTGCTTTCTAAGTTACTTTAGTGCCTTATTCTCCCCTTACTACTGGGGTGCAGTAATTTTTGGATAAACCAACGAGTTTTAGTTAAATATTGAGTAAATGTAACGTTATTTAGGCAGTTTTGGAAAAAATTTCACTCTTTATTTTCTTAAAGGCGCAGTACACGTTTTCTAAAGGTTTATTTAAGCAATAAATAAAGTGTTTCTTTCATGTAATTAGCAAGAGTCCATGAGCTAGTGACGTATGGGATATACATTCCTACCAGGAGGGGCAAAGTTTCCCAAACCTCAAAATGCCTATAAATACACCCTTCACCACACCCACAATTCAGTTTTACAAACTTTGCCTCCGATGGAGGTGGTGAAGTAAGTTTGTGCTAGATTCTACGTTGATATGCGCTCCGCAGCAAGTTGGAGCCCGGTTTTCCTCTCAGCGTGCAGTGAATGTCAGAGGGATGTGAGGAGAGTATTGCCTATTTGAATGCAGTGATCTCCTTCTACGGGGTCTATTTCATAGGTTCTCTGTTATCGGTCGTAGAGATTCATCTCTTACCTCCCTTTTCAGATCGACGATATACTCTTATATATACCATTACCTCTGCTGATTCTCGTTTCAGTACTGGTTTGGCTTTCTACAAACATGTAGATGAGTGTCCTGGGGTAAGTAAATCTTATTTTCTGTGACACTCTAAGCTATGGTTGGGCACTTTGTTTATAAAGTTCTAAATATATGTATTCAAACATTTATTTGCCTTGACTCAGAATGTTCAACATTCCTTATTTTCAGACAGTCAGTTTCATATTTGGGATAATGCACTTGAATTAATCATTTTTTTCTTACCTTCAAAAATTTGACTCTTTTTTCCCTGTGGGCTGTTAGGCTCGCGGGGGCTGAAAATGCTTCATTTTATTGCGTCATTCTTGGCGCGGACTTTTTTGGCGCAAAAAATAATTTTCCGTTTCCGGCGTCATACGTGTCGCCGGAAGTTGCGTCATTTTTTGACGTTATTTTGCGCCAAAAATGTCGGCGTTCCGGATGTGGCGTCATTTTTGGCGCCAAAAGCATTTAGGCGCCAAATAATGTGGGCGTCTGATTTGGCGCTAAAAAATATGGGCGTCGCTTTTGTCTCCACATTATTTCAGTCTCATTTTTTTCATTGCTTCTGGTTGCTAGAAGCTTGTTCTTTGGCATTTTTTCCCATTCCTGAAACTGTCATTTAAGGAATTTGATCAATTTTGCTTTATATGTTGTTTTTTCTCTTACATATTGCAAGATGTCTCACGTTGCATCTGAGTCAGAAGATACTACAGGAAAATCGCTGTCTAGTGCTGGATCTACCAAAGCTAAGTGTATCTGCTGTAAACTTTTGGTAGCTATTCCTCCGGCTGTTGTTTGTATTAATTGTCATGACAAACTTGTTAATGCAGATAATATTTCCTTTAGTAAAGTACCATTGCCTGTTGCAGTTCCTTCAACATCTAAGGTGCAGAATGTTCCTGATAACATAAGAGATTTTGTTTCTGAATCCATAAAGAAGGCTATGTCTGTTATTTCTCCTTCTAGTAAATGTAAAAAATCTTTTAAAACTTCTCTCCCTACAGATGAATTTTTAAATGAACATCATCATTCTGATTCTGATGACTCTTCTGGTTCAGAGGATTCTGTCTCAGAGATTGATGCTGATAAATATTCATATTTATTTAAAATGGAATTTATTCGTTCTTTACTTAAAGAAGTACTAATTGCTTTAGAAATAGAGGATTCTGGTCCTCTTGATACTAATTCTAAACGTTTAGATAAGGTATTTAAATCTCCTGTGGTTATTCCAGAAGTTTTTCCTGTTCCTAATGCTATTTCTGCAGTAATTTCCAAAGAATGGGATAAATTGGGTAATTCATTTACTCCTTCTAAACGTTTTAAGCAATTATATCCTG
This sequence comes from Bombina bombina, assembly GCF_027579735.1. Classification (NCBI taxonomy): domain Eukaryota; kingdom Metazoa; phylum Chordata; class Amphibia; order Anura; family Bombinatoridae; genus Bombina; species Bombina bombina. Next base: position 1,404,669,487 of record NC_069500.1, read on the forward strand.
TGCCGTCTGACAGATTAGAATTTTGGGACAAAATCCCTAAAGTTGATGGGGCTATTTCTACCCTTGCTAAACGTACTACTATTCCTACGTCAGATGGTACTTCGTTTAAGGATCCTTTAGATAGGAAAATTGAATCCTTTCTAAGAAAAGCTTATCTGTGTTCAGGTAATCTTCTTAGACCTGCTATATCATTGGCTGATGTTGCTGCAGCTTCAACTTTTTGGTTGGAAACTTTAGCGCAACAAGTAACAGATCATGATTCTCATGATATTATTATTCTTCTTCAGCATGCTAATAATTTTATCTGTGATGCCATTTTTGATATTATCAGAGTTGATGTCAGGTTTATGTCTCTAGCTATTTTAGCTAGAAGAGCTTTATGGCTTAAGACTTGGAATGCTGATATGGCTTCTAAATCAACTCTACTTTCCATTTCTTTCCAGGGTAACAAATTATTTGGTTCTCAGTTGGATTCTATTATCTCAACTGTTACTGGTGGGAAAGGAACTTTTTTACCACAGGATAAAAAATCTAAGGGTAAAAACAGGGCTAATAATCGTTTTCGTTCCTTTCGTTTCAACAAAGAACAAAAGCCTAATCCTTCATCCTCAGGAGCAGTTTCAGTTTGGAAACCATCTCCGGTCTGGAATAAATCGAAGCCTGCTAGAAAGGCAAAGCCTGCTTCTAAGTCCACATGAAGGTGCGGCCCTCATTCCAGCTCAGCTGGTAGGGGGCAGGTTATGTTTTTTCAAAGAAATTTGGATCAATTCTGTTCACAATCTTTGGATTCAGAACATTGTTTCAGAAGGGTACAGAATTGGTTTCAAGATGAGACCTCCTGCAAAGAGATTTTTTCTTTCCCGTGTCCCAGTAAATCCAGTGAGAGCTCAAGCATTTCTGAATTGTGTTTCAGATCTAGAGTTGGCTGGAGTAATTATGCCAGTTAAAGTTCCGGAACAGGGGATGGGGTTTTATTCAAATGTCTTCATTGTACCAAAGAAGGAGAATTCCTTCAGACCAGTTCTGGATCTAAAAATATTGAATCGTTATGTAAGGATACCAACGTTCAAGATGGTAACTGTAAGGACTATCTTGCCTTTTGTTCAGCAAGGGCATTATATGTCCACAATAGATTTACAGGATGCATATCTGCATATTCCGATTCATCCAGATCATTATCAGTTCCTGAGATTCTCTTTTCTGGACAAGCATTACCAGTTTGTGGCTCTGCCGTTTGGCCTAGCTACAGCTCCAAGAATTTTTACAAAGGTTCTCGGTGCCCTTCTGTCTGTAATCAGAGAACAGGGTATTGTGGTATTTCCTTATTTGGACGATATCTTGGTACTTGCTCAGTCTTTACATTTAGCAGAATCTCATACGAATCGGCTTGTGTTGTTTCTTCAAGATCATGGTTGGAGGATCAATTTACCAAAAAGTTCATTGATTCCTCAGACAAGGGTAACTTTTCTGGGTTTCCAGATAGATTCAGTGTCCATGACTCTGTCTTTAACAGACAAGAGACGTCTAAAATTGATTTCAGCTTGTCGAAACCTTCAGTCACAATCATTCCCTTCGGTAGCCTTATGCATGGAAATTCTAGGTCTTATGACTGCTGCATCGGACGCGATCCCCTTTGCTCGTTTTCACATGCAACCTCTTCAGCTCTGTATGCTGAATCAATGGTGCAAGGATTACACAAAGATATCTCAATTAATATCTTTAAAACCGATTGTTCGACACTCTCTAACGTGGTGGACAGATCACCATCGTTTAATTCAGGGGGCTTCTTTTGTGCTTCCGACCTGGACTGTAATTTCAACAGATGCAAGTCTCACAGGTTGGGGAGCTGTGTGGGGATCTCTGACGGCACAAGGAGTTTGGGAATCTCAGGAGGTGAGATTACCGATCAATATTTTGGAACTCCGTGCAATTTTCAGAGCTCTTCAGTTTTGGCCTCTTCTGAAGAGAGAATCGTTCATTTGTTTTCAGACAGACAATGTCACAACTGTGGCATACATCAATCATCAAGGAGGGACTCACAGTCCTCTGGCTATGAAAGAAGTATCTCGAATTTTGGTTTGGGCGGAATCCAGCTCCTGTCTAATCTCTGCGGTTCATATCCCAGGTATAGACAATTGGGAAGCGGATTATCTCAGTCGCCAAACGTTGCATCCGGGCGAATGGTCTCTTCTCCCAGAGGTATTTCTTCCGATTGTTCAAATGTGGGAACTTCCAGAAATAGATCTGATGGCGTCTCATCTAAACAAGAAACTTCCCAGGTATCTGTCCAGATCCCGGGATCCTCAGGCGGAGGCAGTGGATGCATTATCACTTCCTTGGAAGTATCATCCTGCTTATATCTTTCCGCCTTTAGTTCTTCTTCCAAGAGTAATCTCCAAGATTCTGAAGGAATGCTCGTTTGTTCTGCTGGTAGCTCCGGCATGGCCTCACAGGTTTTGGTATGCGGATCTTGTCCGGATGGCCTCTTGCCAACCGTGGACTCTTCCGTTAAGACCAGACCTTCTGTCTCAAGGTCCTTTTTTCCATCAGGATCTGAAATCCTTAAATTTAAAGGTATGGAGATTGAACGCTTGATTCTTGGTCAAAGAGGTTTCTCTGACTCTGTGATTAATACTATGTTACAGGCTCGTAAATCTGTATCTAGAGAGATATATTATAGAGTCTGGAAGACATATTTCTTGGTGTCTTTCTCATCATTTTTCTTGGCATTCTTTTAGAATACCGAGAATTTTACAGTTTCTTCAGGATGGTTTAGATAAGGGTTTGTCCGCAAGTTCCTTGAAAGGTCAAATCTCTGCTCTTTCTGTTCTTTTTCACAGAAAGATTGCTATTCTTCCTGATATTCATTGTTTTGTACAAGCTTTGGTTCGTATAAAACCTGTCATTAAGTCAATTTCTCCTCCTTGGAGTTTGAATTTGGTTCTGGGAGCTCTTCAAGCTCCTCCGTTTGAACCTATGCATTCATTGGACATTAAATTACTTTCTTGGAAAGTTTTGTTCCTTTTGGCCATCTCTTCTGCCAGAAGAGTTTCTGAATTATCTGCTCTTTCTTGTGAGTCTCCTTTTCTGATTTTTCATCAGGATAAGGCGGTGTTGCGAACTTCTTTTGAATTTTTACCTAAAGTTGTGAATTCCAACAACATTAGTAGAGAAATTGTGGTTCCTTCATTATGTCCTAATCCTAAGAATTCTACGGAGAAATCGTTGCATTCTTTGGATGTTGTTAGAGCTTTGAAATATTATGTTGAAGCTACTAAGTCTTTCCGAAAGACTTCTAGTCTATTTGTTATTTTTTCCGGTGCTAGAAAAGGCCAGAAAGCTTCTGCCATTTCTTTGGCATCTTGGTTGAAATCTTTAATTCATCTTGCCTATGTTGAGTCGGGTAAAACTCTGCCTCAGAGGATTACAGCTCATTCTACTAGGTCAGTTTCTACTTCCTGGGTGTTTAGGAATGAAGCTTCGGTTGATCAGATTTGCAAAGCAGCAACTTGGTCTTCTTTGCATACTTTTACTAAATTCTACCATTTTGATGTGTTTTCTTCTTCTGAAGCAGTTTTTGGTAGAAAAGTACTTCAGGCAGCGGTTTCGGTTTGAATCTTCTGCTTATGTTTTTCATTAAACTTTATTTTGGGTGTGGATTATTTTCAGCAGGAATTGGCTGTCTTTATTTTATCCCTCCCTCTCTAGTGACTCTTGTGTGGAAAGATCCACATCTTGGGTAATCATTATCCCATACGTCACTAGCTCATGGACTCTTGCTAATTACATGAAAGAAAACATAATTTATGTAAGAACTTACCTGATAAATTCATTTCTTTCATATTAGCAAGAGTCCATGAGGCCCGCCCTTTTTTTGTGGTGGTTATGATTTTGTATAAAGCACAATTATTCCAATTCCTTATTTTATATGCTTTCGCACTTTTTTATCACCCCACTTCTTGGCTATTCGTTAAACTGAATTGTGGGTGTGGTGAGGGGTGTATTTATAGGCATTTTGAGGTTTGGGAAACTTTGCCCCTCCTGGTAGGAATGTATATCCCATACGTCACTAGCTCATGGACTCTTGCTAATATGAAAGAAATGAATTTATCAGGTAAGTTCTTACATAAATTATGTTTTTAACGACTTCTGTGGTTATTACTAGTCTGTTCAACATGTCTGACATTGAGGAATCTCATTGTTCTATGTGTTTAGAAGCTATTGTGGAACCCCCTTTAACATTGTGTAACTCTTGTACTGAAAGAGCCTTGCATTGTAAAGACCATATTTTAGGTCAAGAAAGTGTGTCTAAGGATGATTCTCAGTCTGAAGAGAATCAGGATATGCCATCCAATTCTCTCCAAGTGTCACAACCTTTAATGCCCACACAAGCGACGCCAAGTACCTCTAGTGCATCTAATTCTTTTACTCTGCAGGAGATGGCTGCAGTTATGTCAACTACCCTTACAGAGGTATTATCTAAATTACCACTGTTGCAGGGTAAACACGGTAGGTCAGGTATTAATGTAAATACTGAATCCTCTGATGCTTTATTGGCTATTTCCGATGTACCCTCACAGTGTTCTGAGTTGGGGGTCAGGGAATTGCTGTCTGAGGGAGAAATTTCAGACTCAGGGAATATATTACCTCAAAGGACACTATGTCCTTTAAATTTAAGCTTGAACACCTCCGCCTGTTACTTCAGGAGGCTTTAGCGACTCTGGATGATTGTGACCCTATTGTAATACCACCAGAGAAGTTGTGTAAGATGGATACATATCTAAAAGTACCCACTTACACTGATGTTTTCTGGTTCCTAAAAGAATTTCGAAAATTATAAAAAAGGAATGGGATAGACCAGGTATACAATTTTTCCCCCCTCCTAATTTTAAGAAAATGTTTCCCATATCAGACGCCATTCGGGACTCGTGGCAAACTGTCCCTAAGGAAGAGGGAGCAATATCTACCCTGGCTAAGCAGACAACTATACCCATTAAGGACAGTTGTGCTTTCAAAGACCCTATGGACAAAAAATTAGAGGGTCTACTAAAGAAATTATTTATTAATCTGGGTTTTCTTTTACAACCTACGGCTTGCATTGTTCCAGTAACTACTGCAGCAGCTTTTTGGTTTGAGGCTCTAGAAGAGTCTCTTAAGGTTGAAACCCCATTAGATGACATTTTGGATAGAATTAAGGCTCTCAAGCTAGCTAATTCTTTTATTACTGATGCCGCTTTTCAAATTGTTAAATTAGCGGCGAAAAATGCAGGATTTGCTATCCTAGCACGCAGAGCGTTGTGGCTCAAATCTTGGTCTGCTGATGTCTCATCAAAAACTAAGCTTTTAGCTATTCCTTTTAAATGTAAGACCCTTTTTGGGCCTGAATTGAAGGAAATAATTTCTGACATTACAGGAGGTAAAGGCCATGTCCTACCTCAGGATAAGTCTGTTAAGATGAGGGGTAAACAAAATAATTTTCGTTCCTTTCAGAACTTTAAAGGAGGACCCTCCGCTTCATCTTCTTCCACAAAGCAGGAAGGGAATTTTACCCAATCTAAGTCAGTCTGGAGACCCAACTAGAACTGGGATAAAGGTAAACAATCCAAAAAGCCCGCTGCTGCTACTTAGACAGCATGAAGGGGCGGCCCCCGACCCGGGACCAGATCTAGTAGGGGGCAGACTCTCTTTCTTTGCCCAGGCTTGGGCAAGAGATGTTCAGGACCCCTGGGCACTAGAAATAGTGACCCACGGTTATCAATTGGAATTCAAGGACTTTCTCCCAAGAGGGAGATTTCATCTTTCAAGATTATCTGCTGACCAGATAAAAAGAGAGGCGTTCTTACGCTGTGTAAAAGACCTTTTTACCATGGGAGTAATTTGTCCAGTTCCAAAATTGGAACAGGGACAGGGGTTCTACTCAAATCTATTTTGGTTCCCAAAAAAGAGGGAACTTTCAGACCCATCTTAGACCTCAAGTGTCTAAACAAGTTTCTCAGAGTCCCATCATTCAAGATGGAGACTATACGAACAATTTTACCAGTGATCCAGGAGGGTCAATATATGACTACCGTGGACTTGAAGGATGCTTACCTTAATATTCCTATCCACAAGGATCATCATCAGTTTCTAAGGTTTGCCTTCCTGGACAAACATTATCAGTTCGTGGCTCTTCCCTTCAGATTGGCCACAGCACCCAGAATCTTCACAAAGTTTCTACAGTCTCTTTTGGTGGTTCTCAGACCACGAGGCATAGTAGTGGCGCCTTATCTGGACGATATTCTGATCCAGGCGTCAACATATCATCTGACAAAATTTCATACGGACACAGTGTTGTCTTTTCTGAGAACTCACGGTTGGAAGGTGAACATAGAGAAAAGTTCACTTGTTCCACAGACAAGAGTTCCTTTCTTGGGAACTCTGTTAGACTCGGTAGCCATGAAAATATTTCTGACTGAGGTCAGAAAATCAAAGATTCTAAATACTTGCCGAGCACTTCAGTCCATTCCTCGGCCATCAGTGGCTCAGTATATGGAGGTAATTGGATTAATGGTAGCGGCAATGGACATCATTCCGTTTGCTCGCTTTCATCTCAGACCGCTGCAGCTGTGCATGCTCGGACAGTGGAATGGGGATTATACGGATTTATCTCCTCAGATAAATCTAGATCAAGAAACCAGAGACTCTCTTCTTTGGTGGTTGTCGCTGAATCATCTGTCCCAGGGGACTTGTTTCCGCAGACCCTCATGGGTGATAGTGACAACAGACGCCAGCCTTCTGGGCTGGGGTGCAGTCTGGAATTCCCTGAAGGCTCAGGGTGTTCGGACTCTACTTCCAATCAATATTGGACTCTACTTCCAATCAATATTCTGGAACTGAGAGCAATATTCAATGCGCTTCAGGTATGGCCTCAGTTGGCTTCGGCCAAATTCATCATATTCCAGTCGGGCAACATCACGACTGTAGCCTATATCAATCATCAGGGGGGAACAAGGAGTTCCTTAGCGATGAGAGAGGTATCCAAGATAATCTGTTGTGCGGAGGCCCACTCTTGTCATCTGTCTGCAATCTACATCCTAGGAGTAGAGAACTGGGAAGCGGATTTTCTAAGTCGACAGACTTTTCATCCGGGGGAGTGGGAACTCCACCCGGAGGTATTTGCCTCATTGATTCTACAATGGGGCAAACCGGAATTGGATCTGATGGCATCTCGACAGAATGCCAAGCTTCCAAGATACGGATCCGGGTCGAGGGATCCTCAGGCCGAACTGATAGATGCCTTGGTTGTTCAGTCTAGCTTATGTGTTTCCACCGTTTCCTCTCCTTCCACGCGTGATTTCTCGAATCAAACAGGAGAGAGCTTCAGTGATCCTGATAGCGCCTGCATGGCCACGCAGGACTTGGTATGCAGATCTAGTGGACATGTCCTCTCTACCACCGTGGAAACTTCCTTTGAGACAGGACCTTCTCATTCAAGGTCCTTTCCAACATCCAAATCTAATTTCTCTGCAGCTGACTGCGTGGAGATTGAATGCTTGATTTTATCGAAGCGAGGATTTTCTGATTCAGTTATCAGTACTTTGATACAGGCTAGAAAGCCTGTCACTAGAAAAATCTATCATAAGATATGGCGTAAATATCTTTATTTGTGTGAATCTAAGGGCTATTCATGGAGTAAAGTTAGGATTCCTAGGATTCTGTCTTTTCTCCAAGAAGGATTAGAGAAAGGCTTATCAGCTAGTTCCTTAAAGGGACAAATTTCTGCATTGTCAATTTTGTTTCACAAACATTTGGCAGATGTGCAAGTTTTTTCTTCATATCTGACAAGTGGATTGGGAATCCTCCCTGCGGTTTGCAGCACAGTGTTTTCTTTGATACTAGTAGGAGAGCGGGCGGAGCAAATTTCAGTGTGAGACACTGACTGAATAGTGTGCAGCAGTTTGGAGCTCAGAAGTGCCTAAGTACCCTATCAAGCAGGAGACCAGCGGCTATCAAGTTGTGACCTGGATGCCGAGGAGTGACTAGTAAGTCTTTTATACCAGCAGGTCTATGAATAGTTGAGAGCTGACTCTGTGGCATTTTTGGATTAGATATATGGAGTGTCAGTGCACTTTTTAAAGGGATATTGCTTTGTTGTGGATATCTGTTACCTGGACTTTTCCCTTTTTAGCGTAAGACTCTGCCATATATAACTCTGTGATTGGAATTTTCAGCACATTTGTTTGTTTTTGCTTATAGCTGTGTTATACCCACTCTCCTGATTGTATCATTACTTTGACTTTTTAACACTTGGCATTTACTCTCATGGTTATTGCCTCTCCTTATTCTTAAAGGGACACTCAAGTCAAAATTAAACTTCATGATTCAGAGACAGCATGCATTTGTAAACAACTTTCCAATTTACTTCCATTACCAAAATGTGCACAGTCTTTTTCTATTTACACTTTTTCAGTCACCAACTCCTACTGAGCATGTGCAAGAATTCACAGCATATACGTATATGCATTTGTGATTGGCTGATGGCTGTCACATGGTACAGGGGGAGTGGAAATAGACATAACTGTATCAGGAAAAAATCTGCTTCTCATTTGAAGTTCAGACCAAGTGCTATTGCATTGTCTTTTTATCATGCCTTTGTTGATTATGCAAATCTACAGTGTTGACTGGTCCTTTAAATACAATATACACTATGGAGACTAAAAACTATTTCTCGCTCAGAGCAGTTACAGATACTGAGGCACAGAGACCAAATATAGAGCATTTGTTTCTCAATATAGCCACAAATGGAAACTATGCTTATTAAAGAATATCGCTTATGGTGGGACATTAAGTTATTGGAGAAATATATTGCACTAAAACTGGTCCCTAGAGGGCTCAGGATAAAAAAGTTTCCCTCATTTCAAGTGCAAGAAACAGATTTCATTACAGAATGGAATGATATATTGTCTGACTGCTCCCTAAGGCTGATGAGATTGATTATAAGTTATAAGGAGAGACAGCATAAGGCATTAACAGAGGAGATTATGGAGCTACAACAAGAACTGAACAAATTTACAGAGCATGCTAAATATATCACTTTGGATAATATACTGAGTGAAACCATTACATCTATTAAAAAAGAGACTGATATTATTAAGAAAGGAAAATTTGAACGAGATAACTTGGATTACAGTACAAACACAGTTTACATCTGGAGGCAACGTACTAACTCTAGATCTAGAGGAAGACAAAATAGGAGGAGAGTGACTTTCTCTGATACTGATTATGACTCAGATGACAGAAGTACAGAATCTAAAAAAGATGCTGGCATGCTCCAAGAGGCAAGAAGCAATGAGAGTTCAGAATCCATTCCTATTGAGAATACACCTAATAATTCTGTAGATGGTAATCATTATAAATCTGCACTCACATTACCAGAGAGAAATGCAAGTGAATTTCTAATTCAAGAACAGGGAGCTAGCTCTCAACTGTCTCTTACTAATACAGGTACACAGAGAGAGGATAATAGAATAGGACACAATCAGGTAATCGATACTCCCTGAGAACAAACACACAGCCGAAAAACAAATACAAGATATAACAGTACTTAATGTATCCAATGTGGAGTTAAAGGATATTGATATTCAAGTTCTCAAATATGGCTTAGGTTTTGTTCCCTCCAATAACTTTAATTTGTTCGAAACTATAGTTGATCTGAACAAATTTGTAAGAAATTTGACTTTGAAAAAATATTTTAGGACTAGCCCTGATGCTTCAGTACAAGGGGTAAGAGAGAGATATTCCATTTGAGGAAGCAGCAGATTATCTTACCCTTTTAAGCCTTGAGACTGAAGCATCTGAGCTAGAAACAGTTGATATCAAATTTAAACCTAAAAGCATTTTCTATCCAACTAGGATTAGGGGTCCTTTCCTTGAATCCTTTCATAAGAGAGTTGAATTAGAATTGCAAGAACTACAAAGCTCCCTTTCTAGTTACAGATATAAAAATAATCTCAGTAAGCTAGAAAAAGAAGCAATAGCAGCGTTAGCCGAAAATGAAAACATTGTTATAAGGCGGAGTGATAAGGGTGGGAATATTGTGGTCCTTAATAAAAGTGACTACATAAAAGAGGCTTATAGGCAGCTAGAAGATAATGACGTCTACCAAAAATTAAGTTTTGATCCAACTACCTCTTATAAGAGGAGCTTAAGCCTTATCTTAGATGAAGGAAAGGAAATTGGAATTATAGACGAAGATACATATAAATATCTTTCTTTCATGTAATTGGCAAGAGTCCATGAGCTAGTGACATATGGGATATACAATCCTACCAGGAGGGGCAAAGTTTCCCAAACCTCAAAATGCCTATAAATACACCCCTCACCACACCCACAATTCAGTTTTACAAACTTTGCCTCCTATGGAGGTGGTGAAGTAAGTTTGTGCTAAGATTTCTACGTTGATATGCGCTTCTCAGCATTGTTGAAGCCCGATTCCTCTCAGAGTACAGTGAATGTCAGAGGGACGTGAAGGTAGTATCACCTATTGAATACGATGATTTCTCTAACGGGGGTCTTTTTCATGGGTTCTCTGTTATCGGTCGTAGAGATTCATCTCCTACCTCGCTTTTCAGATCGACGATATACTCTCAAATTTTCCATTACCTCTACTAAGAACTGTTTTAGTACTGGTTTGGCTATCTGCTATATGTGGATGGGTGTCTTTTGGTAAGTATGTTTTCATTTACTTAAGACACTCTCAGCTATGGTTTGGCACTTTATGCAAATTATATAAAGTTCTAAATATATGTATTGTACTTATATTTGCCATGAGTCAGGTTCATGTATTTCCTTCTGCAGACTGTCAGTTTCATGTTTGGTAATATAAACACTTTAAGAAATTTATTTCTTACCTGGGGTTTAGTCTTTTTCAATTTGACTACTTTTTGCATTTGCGGGTATTAGGCCCGTGGGTGCGTCAAATGTTAGACTTTATTGCGTCATTTTTGCCGCAAACTTTTTTGGCACGGAAAAATACGTTTTTGACGCAACTTCGTAATTTCCGGCGTCATCTGTGACGTCGAGACCTTTCACACGGCGGCGTCATTAGTGACGCAAGTGTGTCATTTCCGGTCATTTTTGGCACCAAAAAAGTTTACGTTACGTTGTGCGTCATACTTGGCGCCAATTTTTCTTCATTATTTCAATACCCCATTGTTGTTTGCCTCCTGCTTTCTTTTCTATCAAGAGGCCTATGCTTTTGCATTTTTTCCCATTCCTGAAACTGTCATTTAAGGAAATAGATAATTTTGCTTTCTTTCATGTAATTAGCAAGAGTCCATGAGCTAGTGACGTATGGGATATACATTCCTACCAGGAGGGGCAAAGTTTCCCAAACCTCAAAATGCCTATAAATACACCCCTCACCACACCCACAATTCAGTTTTACAAACTTTGCCTCCGATGGAGGTGGTGAAGTAAGTTTGTGCTAGATTCTACGTTGATATGCGCTCCGCAGCAAGTTGGAGCCCGGTTTTCCTCTCAGCGTGCAGTGAATGTCAGAGGGATGTGAGGAGTATTGCCTATTTGAATGCAGTGATCTCCTTCTAAGGGGTCTATTTCATAGGTTCTCTGTTATCGGTCGTAGAGATTCATCTCTTACCTCCCTTTTCAGATCGACGATATACTCTTATATATACCATTACCTCTGCTGATTCTCTTTTCAGTACTGGTTTGGCTATCTACTATATGTAGATGAGTGTCCTGGGGTAAGTAAGTCTTATTTTTTGTGACACTCCTAGCTATGGTTGGGCACTTTGTTTATAAAGTTCTAAATATATGTATTCAAACATTTATTTGCCTTGACTCAGAATGTTCAACTTTCCTTATTTTTCAGACAGTCAGTTTCATATTTGGGATAATGCATTTTAATTTAACATTTTTTCTTACCTTAAAATTTGACTTTTTCCCTGTGGGCTGTTAGGCTCGCGGGGGCTGAAAATGCTTCATTTTATTGCGTCATTCTTGGCGCGGACTTTTTTGGCGCAAAAATTCTATTTCCGTTTCCGGCGTCATACGTGTCGCCGGAAGTTGCGTCACTTTTTGACGTTATTTTGCGCCAAAAATGTCGGCGTTCCGGATGTGGCGTCATTTTTGGCGCCAAAAAGCATTTAGGCGCCAAATAATGTGGGCGTCTTATTTGGCGCGAAAAAATATGAGCGTCACTCTTGTCTCCACATTATTTAAGTCTCATTTTTTATTGCTTCTGGTTGCTAGAAGCTTGTTCTTTGGCATTTTTTCCCATTCCTGAAACTGTCATTTAAGGAATTTGATCAATTTTGCTTTATATATATGTTGTTTTTTCTCTTACATATTGCAAGATGTCTCACGTTGCATCTGAGTCAGAAGATACTACAGGAAAATCGCTGTCAAGTGCTGAATCTACCAAAGCTAAGTGTATCTGCTGTAAACTTTTGGTAGCTATTCCTCCAGCTGTTGTTTGTATTGATTGTCATGACAAACTTGTTAAAGCAGATAATATTTCCTTTAGTAAAGTACCATTGCCTGTTGCAGTTCCTTCAACATCTAAGGTGCAGAATGTTCCTGATAATATAAGAGATTTTGTTTCTGAATCCATAAAGAAGGCTATGTCTGTTATTTCTCCTTCTAGTAAACATAAAAAATCTTTTAAAACTTCTCTCCCTACAGATGAATTTTTAAATGAACATCATCATTCTGATTCTGATGATTCCTCTGGTTCAGAGGATTCTGTCTCAGAGGTTGATGCTGATAAATCTTCATATTTATTTAAAATGGAATTTATTCGTTCTTTGCTTAAAGAAGTCCTAATTGCTTTAGAAATAGAGGATTCTGGTCCTCTTGATACTATATCTAAACGTTTAAATAAGGTTTTTTAAAACTCCTGTAGTTATTCCAGAAGTTTTTCCTGTCCCTGATGCTATTTCTGCAGTAATTTCCAAAGAATGGGATAATTTGGGTAATTCATTTACTCCTTCTAAACGTTTTAAGCAGTTATATCCTGTGCCGCCTGACAGATTAGAATTTTGGGACAAGATCCCTAAAGTTGATGGGGCTATTTCTACCCTTGCTAAACGTACTACTATTCCTACGTCAGATGGTACTTCGTTTAAGGATCCTCTAGATAGGAAAATGGAGTCCTTTCTAAGAAAAGCTTATCTGTGTTCAGGTAATCTTCTTAGACCTGCTATATCTTTGGCTGATGTTGCTGCAGCTTCAACTTTTTGGTTGGAAACTTTAGCGCAACAAGTAACACATCGTGATTCTCATGATATTATTATTCTTCTTCAACATGCTAATAATTTTATCTGTGATGCCATTTTTGATATTATCAGAGTTGATGTCAGGTTTATGTCTCTAGCTATTTTAGCTAGAAGAGCTTTATGGCTTAAAACTTGGAATGCTGATATGGCTTCTAAATCAACTTTACTTTCCATTTCTTTCCAGGGTAACAAATTATTTGGTTCTCAGTTGGATTCCATTATTTCAACTGTTACTGGTGGGAAAGGAACTTTTTTACCACAGGATAAAAAATCTAAAGGTAAAAACAGGGCTAATAATCGTTTTCGTTCCTTTCGTTTCAACAAAGAACAAAAGCCTGATCCTTCATCCTCAGGAGCAGTTTCAGTTTGGAGACCATCTCCAGTCTGGAATAAATCCAAGCCAGCTAGAAAGGCAAAGCCTGCTTCTAAGTCCACATGAAGGTGCGGCCCTCATTCCAGCTCAGCTGGTAGGGGGCAGGTTACGTTTTTTCAAGGGAATTTGGATCAATTCTGTTCACAATCTTTGGATTCAGAGCATTGTTTCAGAAGGGTACAGAATTGGTTTCAAGTTGAGACCTCCTGCAAAGAGATTTTTTCTTTCCCGTGTCCCAGTAAATCCAGTAAAAGCTCAAGCATTTCTGAAATGTGTTTCAGATCTAGAGTTGACTGGAGTAATTATGCCAGTTCCAGTTCCGGAACAGGGGATGGGGTTTTATTCAAATCTCTTCATTGTACCAAAGAAGGAGAATTCCTTCAGACCAGTTCTGGATCTAAAAATATTGAATCGTTATGTAAGGATACCAACGTTCAAGATGGTAACTGTAAGGACTATCTTACCTTTTGTTCAGCAAGGGAATTATATGTCCACAATAGATTTACAGGATGCATATCTGCATATTCCGATTCATCCAGATCACTATCAGTTTCTGAGATTCTCTTTCCTAGACAAGCATTACCAGTTTGTGGCTCTGCCGTTTGGCCTAGCTACAGCTCCAAGAATTTTTACAAAGGTTCTCGGTGCCCTGCTGTCTGTAATCAGAGAACAGGGTATTGTGGTATTTCCTTATTTGGACGATATCTTGGTACTTGCTCAGTCTTTACATTTAGCAGAATCTCATACGAATCGACTTGTGTTGTTTCTTCAAGATCATGGTTGGAGGATCAATTTACCAAAAAGTTCTTTGATTCCTCAGACAAAGGTAACCTTTCTGGATTTCCAGATGGATTCAGTGTCCATGACTCTGTCTTTAACAGACAAGAGACGTTTAAAATTGATTACAGCTTGTCGAAACCTTCAGTCACAATCATTCCCTTCGGTAGCCTTATGCATGGAAATTCTAGGTCTTATGACTGCTGCATCGGACGCGATCCCCTTTGCTCGTTTTCACATGCGACCTCTTCAGCTCTGTATGCTGAAGCAATGGTGCAAGGATTACACGAAGATATCTCAATTAATATCTTTAAAACCGATTGTTCGACACTCTCTAACATGGTGGACAGATCACCATCGTTTAATTCAGGGGGCTTCTTTTGTGCTTCCGACCTGGACTGTAATTTCAACAGATGCAAGTCTCACAGGTTGGGGAGCTGTGTGGGGATCTCTGACGGCACAAGGAGTTTGGGAATCTCAGGAGGTGAGATTACCGATCAATATTTTGGAACTCCGTGCAATTTTCAGAGCTCTTCAGTTTTGGCCTCTTCTGAAGAGAGAATCGTTCATTTGTTTTCAGACAGACAATGTCACAACTGTGGCATACATCAATCATCAAGGAGGGACTCACAGTCCTCTGGCTATGAAAGAAGTATCTCGAATTTTGGTTTGGGCGGAATCCAGCTCCTGTCTAATCTCTGCGGTTCATATTCCAGGTGTAGACAATTGGGAAGCGGATTATCTCAGTCGCCAAACGTTGCATCCGGGCGAATGGTCTCTTCACCCAGAGGTATTTCTTCAGATTGTTCAAATGTGGGAACTTCCAGAAATAGATCTGATGGCGTCCCATCTAAACAAGAAACTTCCCAGGTATCTGTCCAGATCCCGGGATCCTCAGGCGGAGGCAGTGGATGCATTATCACTTCCTTGGAAGTATCATCCTGCCTATATCTTTCCGCCTCTAGTTCTTCTTCCAAGAGTAATCTCCAAGATTCTGAAGGAATGCTCGTTTGTTCTGCTGGTAGCTCCGGCATGGCCTCACAGGTTTTGGTATGCGGATCTTGTCCGGATGGCCTCTTGCCAACCGTGGACTCTTCCGTTAAGACCAGACCTTCTGTCACAAGGTCCTTTTTTCCATCAGGATCTGAAATCCTTAAATTTAAAGGTATGGAGATTGAACGCTTGATTCTTGGTCAAAGAGGTTTCTCTGACTCTGTGATTAATACTATGTTACAGGCTCGTAAATCTGTATCTCGAGAGATATATTATAGAGTCTGGAAGACTTATATTTCTTGGTGTCTTTCTCATCATTTTTCCTGGCATTCTTTTAGAATACCGAGAATTTTACAGTTCCTTCAGGATGGTTTAGATAAGGGTTTGTCCGCAAGTTCTTTGAAAGGACAAATCTCTGCTCTTTCTGTTCTTTTTCACAGAAAGATTGCTATTCTTCCTGATATTCATTGTTTTGTACAAGCTTTGGTTCGTATAAAACCTGTCATTAAGTCAATTTCTCCTCCTTGGAGTTTGAATTTGGTTCTGGGAGCTCTTCAAGCTCCTCCGTTTGAACCTATGCATTCATTGGACATTAAATTACTTTCTTGGAAAGTTTTGTTCCTTTTGGCCATCTCTTCTGCCAGAAGAGTTTCTGAATTATCTGCTCTTTCTTGTGAGTCTCCTTTTCTGATTTTTCATCAGGATAAGGCGGTGTTGCGAACTTCTTTTGAATTTTTGCCTAAAGTTGTGAATTCCAACAACATTAGTAGAGAAATTGTGGTTCCTTCATTATGTCCTAATCCTAAGAATTCTAAGGAGAAATCGTTGCATTCTTTAGATGTTGTTAGAGCTTTGAAATATTATGTTGAAGCTACGAAATCTTTTCGTAAGACTTCTAGTCTATTTGTTATCTTTTCCGGTTCTAGAAAAGGCCAGAAAGCTTCTGCCATTTCTTTGGCATCTTGGTTGAAATCTTTAATTCATCTTGCCTATGTTGAGTCGGGTAAAACTCCGCCTCAGAGAATTACAGCTCATTCTACTTGGTCAGTTTCTACTTCCTGGGCGTTTAGGAATGAAGCTTCGGTTGACCAGATCTGCAAAGCAGCTACTTGGTCCTCTTTGCATACTTTTACTAAATTCTACCATTTTGATGTATTTTCTTCTTCTGAAGCAGTTTTTGGTAGAAAAGTACTTCAGGCAGCTGTTTCAGTTTGAATCTTCTGCTTATGTTTTTCGTTAAACTTTATTTTGGGTGTGGATTATTTTCAGCGGGAATTGGCTGTCTTTATTTTATCCCTCCCTCTCTAGTGACTCTTGTGTGGAAAGATCCACTTCTTGGGTAGTCATTATCCCATACGTCACTAGCTCATGGACTCTTGCTAATTACATGAAAGAAAACATAATTTATGTAAGAACTTACCTGATAAATTCATTTCTTTCATATTAGCAAGAGTCCATGAGGCCCGCCCTTTTTTTGTGGTGGTTATGATTTTGTATAAAGCACTATTATTCCAATTCCTTATTTTATATGCTTTCGCACTTTTTTATCACCCCACTTCTTGGCTATTCGTTAAACTGAATTGTGGGTGTGGTGAGGGGTGTATTTATAGGCATTTTGAGGTTTGGGAAACTTTGCCCCTCCTGGTAGGAATGTATATCCCATACGTCACTAGCTCATGGACTCTTGCTAATATGAAAGAAATGAATTTATCAGGTAAGTTCTTACATAAATTATGTTTTATATGTTGTTTTTTCTCTTACATTGAGCAAGATGTCCCAATCTGATCCTGCCTCTGAAGTTTCTGCTGGAACATTGCTGCCTGACATCGGTTCTACCAAAGCTAAGTGCATTTGTTGTAAAATTGTAGAAATTATTCCACCGAATGTCATTTGTAATAGTTGTCATGATAAACTTTTACATGCAGATAGTGTTTCTATCAGTAATAGTACATTGCCAGTTGCAGTTCCTTCAACTTCTAATGTGCATGATATACCTGTAAATTTTAAAGAATTTGTTTCTGATTCTATTATGAAGGCTTTGTCTGCATTTCCACCTTCTAATAAACGTAAAAGGTCTTTTAAAACTTCTCATTTAGCTGATGAAATTTCAAATGACCAACAACATAATAATTCATCCTCTTCTGATGAGGATCTATCTGAAACAGAAGATCCTTCCTCAGATATTGACACTGACAAATCTACTTATTTATTTAAAATAGAGTATATGCGTTCTTTATTAAAAGAAATGTTAATTACTTTGGATATTGAGGTAACCAGTCCTATTGACGTTCAGTCTAATAAACGTTTAAATGCTGTTTTTAAACCTCCTGTGGTTTCCCCAGGTGTTTTTCCCATTCCTGAGGCTATTTCTGATATGATTTCTAGGGAATGGAATAAGCCAGGTACTTCCTTTATTCCTTCTTCAAGGTTTAAGAGATTGTATCCTTTACCAGCAAAATCTATAGAGTTTTGGGAAAAGATCCCCAAAGTTGATGGGGCTATTTCTACTCTTGCTAAACGTACCACTATTCCTATGGAAGATAGCACTTCCTTTAGGGATCCTTTAGATAGGAAACTTGAATCTTATCTAAGGAAGGCCTATTTATATTCAGGTCATCTTCTCAGACCTGCTATTTCTTTGGGTGATGTTGCAGCTGCATCAACTTTCTGGTTGGAAAATTTAGCGCAACATGAATTGGATTTTGACATATCTAGCATTGTTCGCTTACTGCAACATGCTAATCATTTTATTTGTGATGCAATTTTTGATATTATCAAAATTGATGTTAGATCCATGTCTTTAGCTGTATTAGCTAGAAGAGCTTTGTGGCTTAAATCTTGGAATGCTGATATGACATCTAAATCTAGATTACTATCTCTTTCTTTCCAAGGTAATAATTTATTTGGTTCTCAGTTGGATTCTATTATTTCAACTATCACTGGAGGAAAAGGAGTTTTTTTGCCTCAGGATGAAAAACCTAAGGGTAAATCTAAGGCTTCTCACCGTTTTCATTCCTTTCGTCAGAATAAGGAACAAAAAACTCAATCCTCCTCCCAAGGAATCTGCTTCCAGTTGAAAGCCTTCCTCAAATTGGAATAAATCCAAGCCATTTAGGAAACCAAAGTCTGCCCCTAAGTCCGCATGAAGGTGCGGCCCTCATTCCAGCTCAGCTGGTAGGGGGCAGATTAAGGTTTTTCAAGGATTGTTGGATAAAATCTGTCCAAAATTATTGGATTCAGAGCATTGTCTCTCAAGGGTATCGAATAGGATTCAAATTAAGACCTCCTGTGAGAAGATTTTTTCTCTCATGCATCCCTGTAAATCCAGTAAAAGCTCAGGCTTTTCTGAAGTGTGTTTCAGACCTGGAGTCTTCAGGGGTAATCATGCCAGTTCCTCTTCAGGAACAAGGTTTGGGGTTTTATTCAAACCTATTCATTGTACCAAAGAAAGAAAATTTGTTCAGACCAGTTCTGGATCTGAAAATTTTGAATCGTTATGTAAGAGTACCAACTTTCAAGATGGTGACTATAAGGACTATTCTGCCTTTTGTTCAGCAAGGACATTATATGTCCACAATAGACTTGCAGGATGCATACCTTCATATTCCAATTCATCCAGAACACTTTCAGTTTCTGAGATTCTCTTTTCTAGACATGCACTACCAATTTGTTGCTCTTCCATTTGGCCTAGCAACAGCTCCAAGAATCTTTTCAAAGGTTCTGGGTGCCCTACTTACTATCTTTAATCAGAGAACAGGGTATTGCGGTGTTTCCTTATTTGGACGATATCTTGGTACTAGCTCAGTCTTTACATACTGCAGAATCTCACACGAATCAACTAGTGTTGTTTCTTCGGAAACATGGTTGGAGGATCAATTTACCAAAAAGTTTCTTGATTCCTCAGACAAGGGTCACCTTTTTAGGCTTCCAGATAGATTCAGTGTCCATGACTCTGTCTCTAACAGACAAGAGACGTTTAAAATTGGTTGGTTTTAGAACTCCGTGCAATTCTCAGGACTCTTCAGTTCTGGCCTCTACTAAAGAGAGAACCGTTCATTTGTTTTCAGACAGACAATATCACAACTGTGGCTTATGTCAATCATCAGGGTCCCGCCTTGGCCACTTCCGTTACGGCCGGACCTACTATCTCAAGGTCCGTTTTTCCATCAGGATCTCAAATCATTAAATTTGAAGGTATGGAAATTGAACGCTTAGTTCTAAGTCATAGAGGTTTCTCTGACTCAGTGATTAATACTATGTTACAAGCTCGTAAATCTGTTTCTAGAAAGATTTATTATAGAGCTTGGAAGACTTACATTTCATGGTGTTCAAAAATTCTCCTGGCATTCTTTTAGAATTCCTAGAATTTTACAGTTTCTTCAGGATGTTTTGGATAAGGGTTTGTCTGCAAGTTCCTTGAAAGGACAAATCTCCGTTCTTTCTGTTTTATTTCACAGAAAGATTGCTATTCTTCCTGATATTCACTGTTTGTACAGGCTTTAGTTCGTATTAAGCCTGTCATTAAATCAATTTCTCCTCCTTGGAGTCTTAATTTGGTTCTGAAGGCTTTACAGGCTCCTTCATTTGAGCCTATGCATTCTTTGGACATTAAACTACTTTCCTGGAAAGTGTTGTTCCTTTTGGCTATTTCTTCTGCTAGAAGAGTTTCTGAGCTATCTGCTCTTTCTTGTGAGTCTCCTTTTCTGATTTTTCATCAGGATAAGGCAGTTTTGCGGACTTCTTTTCAATTTTTACCTAAGGTTGTGAATTCTAACAACATTAATAGAGAAATTGTTGTTCCTTCCTTGTGTCCTAATCCTAAGAATTCTTTGGAGAGATCCTTACATTCTTTGTATGTGGTAAGAGCTTTGAAATATTATGTGGAAGCTACTAAAAATTTCAGGAAGACTTCCAGTTTATTTGTTTTATTTTCTGGTCCTAGGAAAGGTCAGAAAGCTTCTGCTATTTCCTTGGCTTCTTGGTTGAAACTTTTGATTCATCAAGCTTTTTTGGAGTCGGGTCAAACCCCGCCTCAGAGAATTACAGCTCATTCTACTAGATCAGTTTCCACTTCGTGGGCTTTTAAGAATGAAGCTTCAGTTGATCAGATTTGCAAAGCAGCAACTTGGTCCTCTTTGCATACATTTACTAAATTCTACCATTTCGAAGTATTTGCTTCTTCTGAAGCAGTTTTTGGTAGAAAAGTTCTTCAGGCAGCTGTTTCAGTTTGATTCTTCTGCTTTTGATTTAAGTTTTTTTCTTTCAGAAGTGAAAATAACTTATTTTTTAGGGTTGTGGATTATTTTTTCAGCGGAATATGGCTGTTTTTATTTTATTCCCTCCCTCTCTAGTGACTCTTGAGTGGAAGACTCCACATCTTGGGTATTGATATCCCATATGTCACTAGCTCATGGACTCTTGCCAATTACATGAAAGAAAACATAATTTATGTAAGAACTTACCTGATAAATTCATTTCTTTCATATTGGCAAGAGTCCATGAGGCCCACCCTTTTTATGGTGGTTATGATTTTTTGTATAAAGCACAATTATTTCCAAATTTCCTTTGTTGATGCTTTCTACTCCTTTCTTTATCATCCCACTGCTTGGCTATTCGTTAAACTGAATTGTGGGTGTGGTGAGGGGTGTATTTATAGGCATTTTGAGGTTTGGGAAACTTTGCCCCTCCTGGTAGGATTGTATATCCCATATGTCACTAGCTCATGGACTCTTGCCAATATGAAAGAAATGAATTTAGCAGGTAAGTTCTTACATAAATTATGTTTTTTGTAGCAAATCCTAAAGTCCCTATCTTTCACCACCTCCCAAAGACTCATAAATCCCTTTCTGACATACAAGGGAGGCTTATTGTATCAGGCATAGGATCATTGTTTGAGCCTTTGGGAGAGTGGCTTGAAAGAATATTGCAACCCTTAGTAAAGATGCTGCCGTCTTATTTAAAAGATACTAAACAACTCCTAGGTATTTTGTATGGAATGGAGTGGAAATCCAATTATTTGTGGATAACGGTAGACGTAGTGAGTCTATATTCTAGCATTCCTCAACACCTAGGAGTAGAAGCAGTAAGGTTTTTTCTTGATACATTTACTTGTTATAACTCTGAACACAAAAGTTATATACTTAGGGTGTTAACATTTCTATTGTCTCACAATTATTTTTCGTTTGGGGAGCAGTTCTTCCTCCAGAGAAGAGGCACGGCCATGGGTGCCAGCCTTTGCAAATATCTACATGGGCTGGTGGGAGTTAAAGTACATACGGGGGGAAGGCTGCTCCCACAGAGGGAATATTAAAACATATATGAGATGTATAGATGACCTGCTATTTATTTGGGAGGGGTCTGAAAATGATTGTGACGATTTTCTGATTAAATTAAATGAAAATGACAGAGTTCAAATTTACGTATACTAAGAATGGGTCTGAGATAGACTATCTGGATCTCACATTGAAAGGTGATATTTAGACACATAATGTTGTCACCAGGCTACACAGAAAAGAAATAGCAGGCAATAGTCTTTTGCATTCGAAGAGTATGCATCCCAGGCATACTAAGTATGGAATTCTGAAAGGAGAATTCATGAGATATAAGAGAAATTGTTCTGCAGAAGAGATCTATATCAGAGAAGTTAAAGCTCTGAAGGAAAAGTTCTTACAAAGGGGTTATCCTAGCTATCTAATTGATAAGGCAGAGAGAGATGTAGGTAAAATTGACAGGAAATTTATGTTACAAGAAAAGAATAAGGCTCAGTCTGAGAAAGAATTGCTGATATTGTTAAAAGAAACCTTTCTATTTTAAAAGGAGATGAAGCTCTTTTCCCTTTTGTAAAAAATGGTTGTAGATGTGTCTCTAAAAGAAATAAGACGCTGGGTAATGTTCTATCTCCCAGTGAGATTAAGATCAAAAAAGATAAGAAAGGCAGTAGTTGGCTAAGTTGCAAGGGCCACTACAAATGTGGCAAATGGGATTGTAAAGCATGTGAATATTCCTTAACAGGGAAGCAATTTCAATCTAAAGTAACGCAGAAAGTTTTTGACATGAATAACTGTACAAATTGTCACACTTCTTATGTGATTTATTTAATAACATGTCATCAGTGTAATTTACCATCTGTTGGCCTCACTTCTAGAGAGGCCAGGGACAGGATAAAAGAGCATCTATATGAAATCAAGTCAGATAACTTTAAATCACAGGTGGATTGTCACTTAAAATATGTACACCATGAATGTCCTGAAGGCCTAAAGTGGCAGATTATAGAGCATGTACATGTTCCCAGGAGAGGTGGCAACAGAGATAAGTTGCTTCAAAAAAAGAGAAGCTTTTTGGATATTTAAATTAAAGACGAGAGCCCCAGGAGGTCTTAACATTCAGACTGACTTCATTAATTTTTGGGAATAGAGATGTACAGTAATTGATTATTTTTAACTGTGCATCATTATTATTTGTAACCATGCTATGTCATATGTATCTCTTCTTTCATAGAGGTTCATAATATATAACATCACTATAGTATCCTTTAATTTGCTATATTTTGAACCTACTTTTGTAGTCTGTCATTTCAGAATAGGGATTATGAAAAGATGATATTATATTTTGGCATAGAATAACAGCGTGCTCTCATATTTATATTCATATAAGATTATAATTTCTGAATAGTATATGCACAGCTGCTAGTAAGATATATATTCTTTTCAGAGCAATTTTCCTAATATGACCTAGACTGTTAATATTGATAGAGCAATAATTGCCTTATATAGGTAGAAAGCTAAATATAACTTAATTAGGAATACATATAAAAGTTTCCTATGTTTTTCTCTCTCTTTTTACTCTGATATAAGTTTTGAGCCCTAAGATATATAGGCAAACTGCTTTTGTTATAAATATATCATTGTTTTTATTTTTTTTGTGTCTATGTGCTCTTTTATCGTTTGTTAAACAGCGATTTCAACTCTGTGATACTAAAACATTGCCTAAGGGAAGTAAATCTTCAATTGATATATGTTCTGAGCCCTAAGATATATAGGTAAACTGCTTCTGTTATAAATATTTCATTGTTTTTGGTGTCTATGTTCTCTTTTATCATTTGTTAAACAGCGATTTCAACTCTGTGATACTAAAACATTGCCTAAGGGAAGTAAATCTTCAATTGATATATGTTTTGAGCCCTAAGATACCGGTATATAGGTAAACTGCTTCTGTTATAAATATATCATTGTTTTTTTGTGTCTGTTCTCTTTTATCGTTTGTTAAACAGCGATTTCAACTCTGTGATACTAAAACATTGCCTAAGGGAAGTAAATCTCCAATTGTTAAAGGGTTAATTATTTCTATGTATATGACATCAGTGTTCCTCATGTGAATTTAATTAGGCTGTTAAGGATAGTGCAGCACAGTCTATGAGGAAGGCGTAATGCTGAAACATGTAAGACTGGTGTTGCACTAGCCTCAGGACACTTAGATGTTTATTTTTTTTATTTTCCAATAAAAGTTATATTTTAACTTTTACACTGGCTGACTCGCTTACAAGTTTTTTCTTCATAACTGACAAGTGGATTGGGAATCCTCCCTGCGGTTTGCAGCACATTGTTTTCTTTGATACTAGTAGGAGAGCGGGCGGAGCAAATTTCTGTGTGAGACACTGGCTGAATAGTGTGCAGCAGTTTGAAGCTCAAAAGTGCCTAAGTACCCTATCAAGCAGGAGACCAGCGGCTATCAAGTTGTGACCTGGATGCCGAGGAGTGACTAGTAAGTCTTTTATACCGGCAGGTCTATGAATAGTTGTGAGCTGACTCTTTGGCATTTTTGGATTAGATATATGGAGTGTCAGTGCACTTTTTAAAGGGATATTGCTTTGTTGTGGATAGATGTGCCAGATGTTCAGTCTTTTTGTCAGGCTCTAACCAGAATTAAGCCTGTATTTAGACCAATTACTCCTCCATGGAGTTTGAATTTAGTTCTTCGAGTTCTTCAAGGGGTTCCGTTTGAACCTTTGCATTCCATAGATATTAAATTATTATCTTGGAAAGTTCTGTTTTTGGTTGCTATTTCTTCTGCTCGAAGAGTTTCTGAGCTTTCAGCATTACAGTGTGATTCGCCTTATCTCATATTTCATTCTGATAAGGTGGTTTTGCGTACTAAACCTGGGTTTCTTCCCAAGGTTGTTTCCAATAAGAATATTAATCAGGAAATTGTTGTTCCTTCCTTGTGTCCTAATCCTTCTTTTAAGAAGGAGCGTCTGTTACATAACCTGGACGTGTTCCGTGTCTTAAAGTTTTACTTACAGTCAACTAAGGATTTTCAGTCAATCATCTTCATTATTCATTGTTTATTCTGGAAAGCGTAGGGGTCATAAAGCTACGGCTACCTCTCTTTCTTTTTGGCTGAGAAGTATCATCCGCATGGCGTATGAGACTGCTGGACAGCAACCTCCTGAAAGAATTACGGCTCATTCTACTAGAGCTGTGGCTTCCACATGGGCTTTTAAAAACGATGCTTCTGTTGAACAGATTTGTAAGGCTGCGACTTGGTCGTCCCTTCACATGTTTTCCAAATTTTACAAATTTGATACTTTTGCTTCTTCTGAGGCTGTTTTTGGGAGGAAAGTTCTTTAAGCAGTGGTGCCTTCCGTTTAGGTCTCTGCCTTGTCCCTCCCTTTCATCCGTGTTCTGTTGCTTTGGTATTGTATCCCACAAGTAAGGATGAAATCCGTGGACTCGTCGTATCTTGTAGAAGAAAAGGAAATTTATGCTTACCTGATAAATTGATTTCTTCTATGATACAACGAGTCCACGGCCCTCCCTGTCAATTTCAGACAGATTCATTTTTATTTTAAAACTTCAGTCACCTCTGCACCTTTTATTTTTCCTTTCTCTTCCTATAACCTTCGGTCGAGGGGAAGGGAGGAGCTATATATACAGCTCTGCTGTGGTGCTCTTTGCCACTTCCTGTTAGCAGGAGGATAATATCCCACAAGTAAGGATGAAATCCGTGGACTCATCATATCGTAGAAGAAATCAATTTATCAGGTAAGCATAAATTTCCTTTTTCTGAGCAAAACTTTTCAAAAGCGGATGTTGTCCAAGAGTCTAATGACGAGGTTCAAGGTATGCCGCAGCTTTCTCCCCAAGCATCCCAAATTTTACCGCCCGCACAAAAAGTGCCCTGCACTTCTGCTCTAGCGCCCGCTGGAGTTACTTTAAAAGACATAGCTTCTCTCATGTCTTCTACAATTTCTGATGCATTGTCTGCTTTTCCAATGTTACAGGGCAAACGTAAGAGGAAAGCCAGACATTCAGTAAGCGAGGTTTCTGATGCAATTGTTGCAATTTCGGAGGTGCCCTCCCAAGGACCTGAAGAGGAGGGTACCGCTGTAGCATCTGAAGGTGATATCTCAGATTCAGAAAGTTTATTGCCTCTGACGGGCAAGGAGGTTGTAACTTTTAGGTTTAAACTAGAACACCTCCGTCTGTTGCTTGGGAAGGTTTTGGTAACTTTGGACAACTGACTCCACGGTAGTGGTTGTCCCTAAGAAGTTTAGTAAACTGGACAGATATTTCGAGGTTCCTTCTTACTCAGACGTATTTCCAGTCCCAAAACGAGCTTCGGAGATCATTACTAAGGAGTGGGAGAGACCGGGCATACCCTTTTCTCACTCTCCTATTTTTAAGAAGATGTTTCCCATAGCTGTCTTTATCAAGGAGGCTTGACAAACAGTCCCTAAAGTGGAGGGGGCCGTTTCCACCTTAGCCAAGAGAACTACTATTCCTATAGAGGATAGTTGTGCCTTCAAAAATCCTATGGACAAGAAGTTAGAGGGACTACTCAAGAAGATTTATGTTCACCAGGGTCTGCAATGGAAACCAGCTGCGTGCATTGCTACCGTCACTAGTGTGGCGGCATATTGGACAGAGACTTCCTTGGATGAGATCCAGGACACGATAAAACTAGCTAATGCCTTTATTACGGAAATTATTAAAGGTACACTGAACCCAATTTTTCTTTCATGTAATTAGCAAGAGTCCATGAGCTAGTGACGTATGGGATATACATTCCTACCAGGAGGGGCAAAGTTTCCCAAACCTCAAAATGCCTATAAATACACCCCTCACCACACCCACAAATCAGTTTATTTGGACGATATCTTGGTACTTGCTCAATCTTCACATTTAGCAGAATCTCATACGAATCGACTTGTGTTGTTTCTTCAAGATCATGGTTGGAGGATCAATTCACTAAAAAGTTCATTGATTCCTCAGACAAGGGTAACCTTTTTGGGTTTCCAGATAGATTCAGTGTCCATGACTCTGTCTTTGACAGACAAGAGACGTCTAAATTGATTTCAGCTTGTCAAAACCTTCAGTCACAATCATTCCCTTCGGTAGCCTTATGCATGGAAATTCTAGGTCTTATGACTGCTGCATCGGACGCGATCCCCTTTGCTCGTTTTCACATGCGACCTCTTCAGCTCTGTATGCTGAATCAATGGTGCAGGGATTACACAAAGATATCTCAATTAATATCTTTAAAACCGATTGTACGACATTCTCTGACGTGGTGGACAGATCACCATCATTTAATTCAGGGGGCTTCTTTTGTTCTTCCGACCTGGACTATAATCTCAACAGATGCAAGTCTTACAGGTTGGGGAGCTGTGTGGGGGTCTCTGACGGCACAAGGGGTTTGGGAATCTCAGGAGGTGAGATTACCGATCAATATTTTGGAACTCCGTGCAATTTTCAGAGCTCTTCAGTCTTGGCCTCTTCTGAAGAGAGAGTCGTTCATTTGTTTTCAGACAGACAATGTCACAACTGTGGCATACATCAATCATCAAGGAGGGACTCACAGTCCTCTGGCTATGAAAGAAGTATCTCGAATTCTGGTTTGGGCGGAATCCAGCTCCTGTCTAATCTCTGCGGTTCATATCCCAGGTATAGACAATTGGGAAGTGGATTATCTCAGTCGCCAAACGTTGCATCCGGGCGAATGGTCTCTTCACCCAGAGGTATTTCTTCAGATTGTTCAAATGTGGGAACTCCCAGAAATAGATCTGATGGCTTCTCATCTAAACAAGAAACTTCCCAGGTATCTGTCCAGATCCCGGGATCCTCAGGCGGAGGCAGTGGATGCATTATCACTTCCTTGGAAGTATCATCCTGCCTATATCTTTCCGCCTCTAGTTCTTCTTCCAAGAGTAATCTCCAAGATTCTGAAGGAATGCTCGTTTGTTCTGCTGGTAGCTCCAGCATGGCCTCACAGGTTTTGGTATGCGGATCTTGTCCGGATGGCCTCTTGCCAGCCGTGGACTCTTCCGTTAAGACCAGACCTTCTGTCGCAAGGTCCTTTCTTCCATCAGGATCTCAAATCCTTAAATTTAAAGGTATGGAGATTGAACGCTTGATTCTTGGTCAGAGGTTTCTCTGACTCTGTGATTAATACTATGTTACAGGCTCGTAAATCTGTATCTAGAGAGATATATTATAGAGTCTGGAAGACTTATATTTCTTGGTGTCTTTCTCATCATTTTTCCTGGCATTCTTTTAGAATTCCGAGAATTTTACAGTTTCTTCAGGATGGTTTAGATAAAGGTTTGTCCGCAAGTTCCTTGAAAGGACAAATCTCTGCTCTTTCTGTTCTTTTTCACAGAAAGATTGCTAATCTTCCTGATATTCATTGTTTTGTACAAGCTTTGGTTCGTATAAAACCTGTCATTAAGTCTATTTCTCCTCCTTGGAGTTTGAATTTGGTTCTGGGGGCTCTTCAAGCTCCTCCTTTTGAACCCATGCATTCATTGGACATTAAATTACTTTCTTGGAAAGTTTTGTTCCTTTTGGCCATCTCTTCTGCCAGAAGAGTCTCTGAATTATCTGATCTTTCTTGTGAGTCTTTTTTTCTGATTTTTCATCAGGATAAGGCGGTGTTGCGAACTTCTTTTGAATTTTTACCTAAGGTTGTGAATTCCAACAACATTAGTAGAGAAATTGTGGTTCCTTCATTATGTCCTAATCCTAAGAATTCTAAGGAGAAATCGTTGCATTCTTTGGATGTTGTTAGAGCTTTGAAATATTATGTTGAAGCTACTAAGTCTTTCCGAAAGACTTCTAGTCTATTTGTCATCTTTTCTGGTTCTAGAAAAGGTCAGAAGGCTTCTGCCATTTCTTTGGCATCTTGGTTGAAATCCTTAATTCACCATGCTTATGTTGAGTCGGGTAAAACTCCGCCTCAAAGGATTACAGCTCATTCTACTAGGTCAGTTTCTACTTCCTGGGCGTTTAGGAATGAGGCTTCGGTTGATCAGATTTGCAAAGCAGCAACCTGGTCCTCTTTGCATACTTTTACTAAATTCTACCATTTTGATGTGTTTTCTTCTTCTGAAGCAGTTTTTGGTAGAAAAGTACTTCAGGCAGTGGTTTCAGTTTGAATCTTCTGCTTATGTTTTCATTAAACTTTATTTTGAGTGTGGATTATTTTCAGCAGGAATTGGCTGTCTTATCCCTCCCTCTCTAGTGACTCTTGCGTGGAAAGATCCACATCTTGGGTAGTCATTATCCCATACGTCACTAGCTCATGGACTCTTGCTAATTACATGAAAGAAAACATAATTTATGTAAGAACTTACCTGATAAATTCATTTCTTTCATATTAGCAAGAGTCCATGAGGCCCACCCTTTTTGTGGTGGTTATGATTTTTTTATAAAGCACAACTATTCCAATTCCTTATTTTATATGCTTTCGCACTTTTTTTATCACCCCACTTCTTGGATATTCGTTAAACTGATTTGTGGGTGTGGTGAGGGGTGTATTTATAGGCATTTTGAGGTTTGGGAAACTTTGCCCCTCCTGGTAGGAATGTATATCCCATCACTAGCTCATGGACTCTTGCTAATATGAAAGAAATGAATTTATCAGGTAAGTTCTTACATAAATTATGTTTTTTCTTTCATGATTTAGATAGAGCATGCAATTTTAAGCAACTTTCTCATTTACTCCTATTATCAATTTTTCTTCGTTCTCTTGCTATCTTTATTTGAAAAAGATGGCATCTAAGCTTTTTTCTTGGTTCAGAACTCTGGACAGAACTTTATTATTGGTGGATGAATTTATCCACCAATCAGCAAGGACAACCCAGGTTGTTCACCAAAAGTGAGCCGGCATCTAAACTTACATTCTTGCATTTCAAATAAATCTACCAAGAGAATAGAAATAAATATACCAAGAGAATTTGAAAATTTGATAATAGGAATAATATAGAAAGTTGCTTAAAATGTCATGCTCTACCTTAATCATGAAAGAAAAAATTTGGGTTCAGTGTCCCTTTAAGATGGGAGCTAAGATTTCTGGTTTCTCTATTCTAGCCCGCAGAGCCTTATGGTTAAAGCCTTGGTCTGCGGATGTTTCCTCTAAGTCTAAACTTCTGGCTATTCCTTACAAGGGGAAGACCTTGTTTGGACCTGGCCTATCAGAAATTTTCTCTGATATCACGGGAGGTAAGGGTCGTCATCCTCCCTCAAGATAAGAGAAACAAACAGAAAGGACGACAGAGCAATCTCCGTTTCTTTTTGGAATTTCAAAGGAAATTCTTCCTCTTCCTCCTCTAAGCAGGAACAATCCAAACTTGCATGGAGACCTAACCAGTCTTGGACAAAGGGAAAGCAATCCAAGAAGCCTGCTATTGAATCCAAGACAGCAGGAAGGGCATGCCCCCGATCCTGGATCGGATCTTGTAGGGGCCAGACTTTCCTTCTTCGCTCAGGTTTGGATTCAGGATGTTCAGGATCCCTGGGCAATAGAAGTTGTGTCCCAGGGATACAAACTAGAGTTCGAAAAGTTTTCCTCCTAGAGGCAGGTTTCTACTTTCAAGATTATCTTCAAACCAGACAAAGAGAGAGGCGTTCTTACACTGCGTAAGAGACCTCTCCGCCCTGGGAGTAATTGTTCCCATTCCAGTACTGGAACAGGGTCAGGGTTTTTATTCCAATCTGTTCGTGGTTCCCAAAAAGGAGGGAACCTTCAGACCAATTTTAGACCTCAAGAGTCTAAACAAATTTATCAGGGTTCCGTCCTTCAAGATGGAAACTATTCGTTCCATTCTTCCCTTGATCCAGCAGCGTCAATTTATGACAACAGTGCATTGAAAGGACACGTACCTACATGTTCCTATTCACAGGGATCATTACAAGTTCCTAAGGTTTGCCTTCCAGGACAAACACTTCCAGTTTGTGGCTCCTTCTTTCGGTCTTGCCACTGCTCCCAGAATTTTCACAAAGGTTCTGGGGTCACTGTTGGCAGTGCTTCGGTCTAGTTTCTTTGAAGCTGACTGCTTGGAGATTGAACACTTAATTTTATCCAAGCGGGGTTTTTCTGACTCGGTCATAGAGACCACAATTTAGGTTCGTGAGCCTGTAACTAGAAGAATTTACCATAAGATTTGGCATTAATATCTCTATTGGTGTTAATCTAAGGGCTACTCATGGAGTAGAGTTAGGATTCCTAGAATTTCTTTTTTAAGACACGATAAATCCACGGATCATCTTAATTACTAATGGGATATTCACCTCCTGGTCAACAGGAGGAGGCAAAGAGCGCCACAGCAGAGCTGTTAAATAGCTCCTCCCTTCCCTCCCATCTACAGTCATTCAACCGAAGTTAGGAAAAGCCAAGCTGCAGAGGTGTCTGAAGTTTACAATAACCCACAGCCTGTCTAAAAGAACAGGGTGGGCCGTGGACTCATCTTGTCAAAAAATAAATAAATTTATCAGGTAAGCATGAATTTTCTTTAATTTTTTAAGACACGATGAGTCCACGGATCATCTTAATTCATTATCCAAGCTAGAGTACACAGATGATACGGGAGGGACAAGACAGGAAACCTAAATGGAAGGCACCACTGCTTGAAGAACCTTTCTCCTAAAAACGGCCTCAGCCAAGGCAAAAGTGACAAACTTGTAAAATTTCGAAAAAGTATGAAGAGAGGAGCCATTTGCAGCCTCGCAAATCTGTTCCACCGAAGCTGCATCTTTGAAAGCCCATGAGGAAACAACAGCTCTCATGGGATGAGCCGTAACTCTTTCTGGAGGCTGCTGTCCAGTAGTTTCATATGCAAAACGTAAGATACTCTCCAGCCAAAAAGAAAAAGAAGTAGCCATAGCTTTCTGTCCCTTGTGTTTTCCTGAGAAAACCACAAACAAAGAAGAAGACCGACAGTCCTTAGTTGCCTGCAGGTAAAACTTGAAAGCACGTCCCACGTCCCAATTGAACAGAAGTCTTTCCTTCTGAGAAAAAGGATTAGGACCCAAGAAAAGAACAACAATCTCCTGATTAATGTTCCAATCAGAAACAACCTTAGGAAGAAATCCTAATTTAGTACGTAAAACTACCTTAACTGAATATACATAAGATAAGGAGACTTATACTGTAATGCCGAGAGCTCTGACACTCTCTGAGCAGAAGAAAAAGTAACAAGAAATAACTTTCCAGGATAACAACTTAATATCTAAAGGAAAGAATAGGCTCAAACGGAGCCCCTTGAAGAACTCTGAAAAATAAATTCAGACTCCATGGATGAATAACTGGCTTGAACACAGGCCTGATCCTGACCAAAACCTGACAAAACAATTGTACATCTGGAACATCTACCAGATGTTTGAGTAACAAAATAGAGAAAGACAGACCCTTTAGGGAACTTGACGATAAACCTTCCTCCAAACCCTCTTGGAGAAAAGACAAAATTCTAGGAATCCTATCTACTCCATGAGTAGCCCATGGATTCACACTAATAGAAATATTTACGCCATATCTTATGATAAATTTGTCTAGTGACAGGCTTACGAGCCTGAATCATGGTCACAATGAACGAGTCAGAAAAACCCTAAAATATTAAGTGTTCAATCTCCAAGCAGTCAGATTTGGGTGAAGGAGGGGCCCTTGGATTAGAAGGTCCTTCCTCAACGGAAGTCTCCAAGATGGCAGAGATGACATGTCCACCAGATCTGCATTCCAAATCCTACGAGGCGAAGTCGGTGCTATGAGGATCACCGAAGCCCTCTCCTGCTTGATTCGAGCAATGACCCAAGGAATAAAAGCAAACAAAGGAAAAAGCTGGAGAACACTTACGGATGGAATTCTCCCCTGGATGAAAGATCTGCCTGCTCAGGAAATCTGCCTTCCAGCTGTTCCACCCCTGGGAAGTGGATTGCCGACAGGCAGCAAGAATGGGCCTCCGCCCACTGAATTATTTTAGATACCTCTGTCATCGCTAAGGAATTCTCTTGTTCCTCCCTGATGATTGATGTAAGCCACTGACTTTTGATCGACTGGAACCTGATAAACTGGATCAAGGCTAACTGATGCCAAACCAGAAGAACATTGTAGATCGCTCTCAGCTCCAGAATATTTATAGGATGAACAGACTCTGGCTGAGTCCAAACCCTCAAAGCCCTTAAGGAGCCCCAGACTGCTCCACACTTTAGAAGGCTGGCGTCTGTTATCCCAATCGCCCAAGATGGTCTGCAAAAGCAGATTCCCTGGATGAGATGATCCAGAGATAACCACCATTGAAGAGAATCCTTTGTCTCCTGCTCCAGTAGTATTGGAGGAGACAAATCCGTATAATTTCTGATCCAATGCCTGAGCATGCTTACTGCAGAGGTCAGAGATGGAACTGAGCAAACGGGATGAGGTCCATTGCCGCCACTATCAGCCCAATTACCTCCATGCACTGAGCCACTGAAGGACCAGACAAGTATCGATAATCCTTGATTTCCGGACATCCTATCAGAAAAAACGTCATTGATATGAAATCTATTATGTTTCCTAGAAAGTTACCCTTGTGCATGGAACTAAGGAACTCTTTCCCAAATTTACCTTACACCCGGGAAATCGCGGGAAGGATAACACCATGTCCGTGTGAAATCTTGCTTGCTGTAAGGAAGGCGCCTGGACTAGGATGTCGTCCAGATTGGGCGCCCCTGCAATGTCCCATAACCGAAGCACCGCCAACAGCGACCCCAGAGCCTTTGTAAAAACTCTGAGAGCTGATGCAAGACTGAAAGGAAGAGCCATGAACTGGAAGCATTTGTCCAGAAAGACAAACCTTAGAACTTGAGACGATTCTTGTGAATGGCACATGAAGGAACATGTCCTCTGATAAAGACACATGTCCTGAATTTATGTATTGGGTACTTGAAAAGCACAGCTAATTACCCGTAAGGGTCTCAAGGCGCTGCTCATTTTATCGATCTCGGAAAGGATGAAAGTCTGAGTGGACTTTGCCAGGGATCGAACCTGCAACCCTTAGGTTGCTACAGAGCTCAGCCACAGTGGCTGAGCATGCTGAGCTATCTGTCCGGCTCCTCATAAACTGACCCTCTTGGATCAAGGGAAGAATGGAACGAATAGATTCCATCTTGAAGGACGGTACACTAAGAAAATTGTTTAGACTCTTAAGATCTAAAAAGTGGTCTGAAGGTTCCCTCCTTTCTTGGGAACCACAATCCGATTGGGATACAAAACCCAGACCCTGTACCTGTATTGGAACTGGAACAATCACTCCCAGGTCTGAGAGGTCTCCTACTCAGTGTAAGAACGCCTCTCCTTTTGTCTGATCCGCAGATAATCCTAAAAGCAGAAACCTGCCTCTGGGAGGAAACTTTTGAACTCTAAATTGTATCAGTGGGACACTATTTTCTATTGCCCAGGGATTCTGAGCATCTCAAACCCAAGCTTGAGCGAAGATGGAAAGTCTGCCCCCTACAAGAAATATCTCGGATTGGGGGCATGTCTTTCATGCTGTATTTGGTTCAACAGCAGACTATTTGGATCCCTTTTTTTTTTCCTCTAAATTCTTTAAATTTCTAAAAAGAATTAAATCCGCCAAGCCAGGTCCCAACAAGGTCTTCCCCTTGTAAGGAATCGCCAAAAAAATTAGACTTAGAGCATTCATCCGTAGAACAAGGCTCTAACCATAAGGCTCTGTGAGCTGGAACAGAGAAACTTGAAACCTATGCTCCCAGAATGTAACTTGAAGGGAGGAATTGAAATAAAGGAATTTGTCAATTTGAAAGCTTTTATCCTTTCCTGGATCTTGTCCAGGGGAGTTTCTGTCTTAGTAGTGTCAGACAACGCATCAACCAATATGCTGTTGCACTAGCGATGGTAATAAAGTACACAGCTGGATGTCATGATAAACCCTGGTGTACATCCCTTTTTTAAATTTTTGTCCATAGGACCTTTGTAAAATCTGACTATTCTCTAAGGGTATAGTAAATCTCTTAGTTAAGCTGGAAACTATTCCTTCCACCCTAGGGAATGTTTTTCCCAGCCTCCTTAGCTGATTCAGCTATAGGCAACATCCTTCTAAATCTAGGGAATGCGGTCTCTTCCATTCCTTATAACTTACCGGATGCACTCGGATAGATTACACCAGTAGTGTCGGAGTCGCCCACAGTAGCTAAAACCTCCTAAAGTAACAACGTGCAGGACACTGACAATGGTGGCTATAAAGGTAGCTAAAACTGTATGAACAGATATACACAGTCAGCGGACACTAAGGTGACTGATAGGGAAGATGTGGTGAAACGTTTGAAGCCCGGTAAAAAGTTTTCTGAGGCGGAATAGCTACGAGGCTTTACCGGGTCCCAATTGAAGAGGCACCATCTTGATAATATACATGAGGGATAACTGCGACACAACAACGAAGAATATGAATATACTCCAGATCGTAAGTGTATTCATAGCTTAAAGTTATACTATTAAGAAACGGATCGCAGTATATGTGCAGGTGTAAGGCTGCCTATGGGAATGAACTTATAAAAGGACAATATCTTTGGCGCACCATGTGCGATGTAATACCGATATAAGGGAAAGTTATGCCGTAATATAAAGGAGCATTGAGTGTATTCTATGAGATCCAAGGTCTTGGGAGGAACGAAGACAGGGGACAATTTCCTCAGAGAGGCCATCCTTTAGACAGCCTGGCAAAGAAAAGGGAATACACACCAAAGATTAGACTCTAATGACGTTTGTCCAGGACTGCCTAGGGCCTAGCACACACACAGCTCCAACTAACGCAAATGTTAAAACAAACATATAGGGCAGTCTGAGTTGGATATCAGCTTCACCCCCTGTCACGGACAGGCCTATTTATTAATGACACAACTTATGACCCCATGTTTGGTGATGCCTTTAAATAATATCACAGTCAGAAGCTACAGATAAGGACCAATCCAGAAATCAGTCTAGTATGCAAAGCGTTTAGCTGATTGTTGCTGCAGTTTCATAGAAGAGGGACACTTGACATCCTGCTAATTGTGAGCTGAGCTTTCTGGAGAAATAGAGGTAACTTTTTCCCATACAGACCTGAGGGTTAAATAGGATTAACACCGTATGAGATAATGGCAGCCAGAAAGTTAAACAAACCATCCACTACGGGGAAAGCTGCAGCAGCTAATTTGTTTTTCAAGTCATCTAAAGGGGAGAGAAAATAGCAGAACTCCCGGTTCCAGAGCAAGATGAAGACTTAGATGCGGATTCAGACTCCCAGACAGGAGAAGCAGATTCAATCCCAGTCATTCGTGCTGATATTAAAAAGCTGGTCTCCAAGAAGGATATTGATAAAAATTTTGAAAAATTATGGAATAAAATGGACTCCTTTCAGTCCACCGTTACCAACAGTCTAACAGAATTGAAACATGAAATGCAAGATCTGGGTGCTAGGGTCGCCATGTTAGAAGATAACGAAAATAACATGGAGGAGAAGGTGTCTGCTATGCACCAGAAAACACAGGATTATCAGCTAGAAATGGAGACCCTTCAGGACAAGATGGAGGACTTAGAGAACCGCTCACGGAGGAGTAATCTGAGGCTGAAAGGTATCCCGGAGTCCGTATTGTAACCAGACCTCCAGAGCTACTTAAAACAACTGTTTAGAATGGTTACTGGTTCTGCAGAGGAAAATGACTTTCAGATAGAGAGAGCCCATAGGGCCCTAAAAGCAAAGCCAAAAGGTGACTATCCGCCTAGGGATGTAATAGTGAAGCTGCTTCGTTTCCCAGAAAAAGAGGCTATTCTTATGGCGGCCAGGAAGAACCCAACCTTCAAATATCAAGGAGTAATAGTGCAATTCTACCAGGATCTATGTTCACGCACACTGATGAAGAGAGGGTCACTCAGACCTCTCACACAACTGCTCAGGAAACAACAAATTAGTTACTGATGGGGGTTCCCTTTCGCCCTACATATTATGCATGAGGGGAAAACCCTTTCGATAAGGGATAGGAAGGATATCCCGGAAATCTGGGATTATCTTGGTTTGGAGCCGCCAGACCTTCCTCCCACCCAAAGCGATTCTGAAGTGGAGCGACTTACACATAAATAAAACAGCCACAAAAGAGCCAAATGGATTAAAGTTATCAAAAAGAAACCAAAGTGACTTTACGCATAGGTGCCGTTGATGGCACTACAGGATGACATGTTGCCAGTTTTCTCAACCAGACAAGTGGCAGATGAGTATATAAAGTTAACTGTTTTACATTGACTCTTTTTTAAGGCTGAGCTGTAATAGCTAAGACTCTGTTTATATAACACAAGACAATGCTTAATCTGGAACACTGCTTCAATGACTACTACGAAGGTTGCCCAGTGACCAGAGCCTTATTTCACTATGGAATAATTATTAAGAGAGAAAAAGATAAACCTTTATAGTTCAATTAGTTTTATTTAAGCTGTCAGGTATTCCTGCCCGAGGCTAAATACCTAAAAGTTGGTATCCCAGTTAGGTGTTCTCTCCCTCTGTGTTTGTTCTCTTTTTTGTATTCTTTCTTACAGGGATTAGATGAACAGCAAATGGTACAGTTGGGTGATAAGCCTAAACAATTGTTATGTTATGCATGAAATGTTCAGTTTTTCTTTTTTTAAGTTAAGTCTGTGTGGTTATGTGGTTTATGAGGAAGGGCACAAGTTGTTACTTACCCAAGCAAAGGCTCTATTAACATAACAAATGACTCCTACACTCACAATCCTCTCACATAATGTGAGGGGCTTAAATACAAATGTAAAGCGTAAGACAGCAGTCAACCAATATTTGAAGCTAAAAGCTAAAATTGTTTTCCTCCAGAAAATGCATTTCACCCAAACATTGACCCCCAAATTCTGGCATAGGCATTATCCAACACATTTTCATATTACTATAGATAAAAAAAAAGAGGTGTTTCAATCTTAATTCATTCATCCTTACACTTTATAAAGGAAGAAATTATAACTGATCCAGGTTCCTTATAGTGAGAGGAAGGATTCAGGATACGAGGGTCACGCTCTGTAATGTATATGCTCCAAATGAACAGCAACACTCGTTTTTTAAACAGCTTTCAGATCATCTTACACAATAGTCCCAGACTAGAACAATCTTAGCGGGAGATTTTAATATATCACTTTCACCACAAATTAGAGACCCGACAAGTAAAGCATCAAAAAAACTACATAGACAAAAGTCCATAGCTACATCAATTAGAGACTCACTGGCCTCACATAATTTGGTAGATACTTGGGAGACCCTGTACGGAGAAACGACAGATCACACATTTTACTCGCACGCACACAGGTCATACACAAGGCTGGACTACATAACAGTTAGTCAGATAATGATCCCTAATATAGTGGGTGCATCTATATTTCCCTGTGTTTGGTCAGACCATTCTATGGTACAAGTGGAGATGAGGGGAATACTAAACTACCAGAGACAGAGATCGTGGACATTTGATCCACATATTATTAATAATCCTCATACCCTGGATCAAATGAACAAACTACTTAGAGAATATTGGGTGCTCAATAGGGGGTCCACATTAAATCATCTTATCTCCTGGGCAGCCCATAAACCTTATATGAGAGGACTGTTTATGCAAGAAAAGGCTAAGATTAGGACACTGTCTCATAAGACTATAGATCAACTACAGGGAGAAATACATATCTTAGAGACTCAGCATAAGCTAACCTTATCAGTGGCCACTTTTAAATTATTACAGACTAAAAGAAAGCTATTAGCAAAGATCTTAAATGATTCGGCTATAAGAGCTATTCAACGTTTAAAGACCTCTTATTTTGTTTATTCAAACAAACCTGACAAAAATTTAGCCAATAAACTAAAGGAGAAAGTGAAAATGCACTCCATTCCGAGCATTCAGAATAAAGTAGGAAATAAGACATCAAATCCACAGGAGATCACGGATACCTTCGCCTCCTATTATGAATCACTATATGATGGTAAAAAGGTTAGTGGAAATCCCCAGATTCAAATTAAGACGACAGAATTTTTAAAACAAGCTCAAGTTAGGGAACTCTCTACCACAGCTAAAGATAGCTTAAATGCAGAGATAACTAGTCAGGAAATTCTTAATGTTTTGAAAGACCTTAAAGGGGGTAAAGCAGCAGGCCCTGACCGAAAGAACTATTCCCACACTTAAAGACATTCTGTAATGAAACCATGAAAGGAGTGGAGATCCCTACAGATTTACTAAGAGCCAAGATTGTAGTTATTCCTAAGCCAGGAAAAGATCCTACATAATGCAAGAACTATAGACCAATATCATTAATTAATCAGGATATAAAAATATTAACAAAAATACTGGCTAATAGGCTTAAGATGATACTCCCAAGCATTATTCACCCTGAACAGGTGGGGTTCATCCTAGGTAGGGAGGCCCCGGACAATGTCCGAAGAACTATAGACTTGACGGAATGTTTAAAAAGTAGAAAAACGCCTTCTCTGCTCCTATCGCTGGACGCGGAGAAGGCGTTTGACAGAACAGACTGGTCATGCATGCTGAAGGTTCTGACGAGTTATGGATTTGAGGGTGAATTTTTACAGGCAATTAAGGGGATATACTCAAAACCTTCAGCGACAATTAGTGCGGCAGGATATCAATCTAGATTTATACCAATATTGAATGGTACCAGGCAGGGATGCCCCCTGTCTCCACTGCTGTTCGCTCTTTGTATCAAACCGCTCGCGTCCAGAATTAGGAGTTCAGGTGATATTAGAGGAGTTAAAATAGGAACAAAAGAATACAAACTGTCGTTGTTTGCAGACGATATCTTGCTGACATTGACTGAACCTTTAAATTCCATGACATTTTTATACCAGATACGACAAGAATTTTCGGAAATATCGGGCTATAAGGTAAATATAGATAAGTGCGAGGCCTTACCGATAGCAATCCCATCACACACGAAAAAATTATTAGAGATAAATTTTGATGTTACATGGGTCAAACAATCCCTAACATACCTGGGCATAAAATTAGCAGACTCTTGTCATAAGCTATATCAACTAAATTATATTCCTCTATATCACAAATTCAGACAGGAGTTACAAAACTGGAAGAAGGGCAATTTTTCATGGTATGGCCGTCTGTCATCGATAAAAATGAACATACTCCCTAGGATATTATATTTATTCCGTGCTTTGCCAGTTAAGGTTCCTTCCCAAGATTTAAAGAAACTACAAGCGGATCTCCACTCCTTTTTGAGGGGACATAGAGAGGCAAGAATTGCATCACAGATTTTAGCTCAGCACAGACGGTGGGGAGGTGTGGGAGTACCAAATGTAGCAGACTACTATCAGGCAGCAAGGACAGCTCAGACGACACTGTTAAGTAAACAGACAAGTGAAGTAATCTGGACTAAAATAGAGAGAGACCTGGCAGAACAGGAAAGTTCAGATGGTATCCTATGGGATTCAGGTAGTGAGGGCAAACCTCATTTGAGTCTACTTCCTTCCATACTGGACTCACAAAGATGTTGGAGATTGGCCATGAAATCCCAAACACTCTTACCTATACACTCATGGGCCAGGCCCATAAAATATCTCTTACCGAAAGAATTGCACAGCTACGTTGGTAAATGGACAAACAAGGGGCTATATAGGGTATCAGATCTAATGGTGCAGGGGTATATGATAACCTATAATCAATTACAAGACATCCTTCAGCCAGACAAACTACAATGGTTTGTGTATCTTCAAATTTCCTCAGCGATAAATTGTTATACCAAAACACATAAGAGACAGCTTAACACTAGTTTAGAAAGAATGTGCAATTCAGAGTTTAGAGAAAAAGGAGGGATTTCTAGGTTATACATAGACATTCAATCGGATAAGAACGACTCCAAATCAAACATAACTCTAAGATGGGAGGAGGATCTAGGTTTTACTCTATCGAAAGAGGAGTGGAACCGGATATTCCACGAATCTTGCAAGGGCTTGGCAAGTGCAGACTTAAGGGAAAACACTATAAAAACAATTTTTAGATGGTACTTAACCCCAATTAGTACGTCTCATTTTTCAACTAACAAAACATAATTTATGTAAGAACTTACCTGATAAATTAATTTCTTTCATATTAGCAAGAGTCCATGAGCTAGTGACGTATGGGATATACATTCCTACCAGGAGGGGCAAAGTTTCCCAAACCTCAAAATGCCTATAAATACACCCCTCACCACACCCACAATTCAGTTTAACGAATAGCCAAGAAGTGGGGTGATAAGAAAAAAGTGCGAAAGCATATAAAATAAGGAATTGGAATAATTGTGCTTTATACAAAAAAATCATAACCACCACAAAAAAGGGCGGGCCTCATGGACTCTTGCTAATATGAAAGAAATGAATTTATCAGGTAAGTTCTTACATAAATTATGTTTTCTTTCATGTAATTAGCAAGAGTCCATGAGCTAGTGACGTATGGGATAATGATTACCCAAGATGTGGATCTTTCCACGCAAGAGTCACTAGAGAGGGAGGGATAAAATAAAGACAGCCAATTCCTGCTGAAAATAATCCACACCCAAAATAAAGTTTAATGAAAAACAC
Source organism: Bombina bombina (assembly GCF_027579735.1). Classification (NCBI taxonomy): domain Eukaryota; kingdom Metazoa; phylum Chordata; class Amphibia; order Anura; family Bombinatoridae; genus Bombina; species Bombina bombina. The sequence continues at coordinate 1,404,710,780 of NC_069500.1, forward strand.
AAACAGAAGATTCAAACTGAAACCGCTGCCTGAAGTACTTTTCTACCAAAAACTGCTTCAGAAGAAGAAAATACATCAAAATGGTAGAATTTAGTAAAAGTATGCAAAGAGGACCAAGTTGCTGCTTTGCAAATCTGATCAATCGAAGCTTCATTCCTAAACGCCCAGGAAGTAGAAACTGACCTAGTAGAATGAGCTGTAATCCTTTGAGGCGGAGTTTTACCCGACTCAACATAGGCATGATGAATTAAAGATTTCAACCAAGATGCCAAAGAAATGGCAGAAGCTTTCTGGCCTTTTCTAGAACCGGAAAAGATAACAAATAGACTAGAAGTATATTTCAAAGCTCTAACAACATCCAAAGAATGCAACGATTTCTCCTTAGAATTCTTAGGATTAGGACATAATGAAGGAACCACAATTTCTCTACTAATGTTGTTGGAATTCACAACTTTAGGTAAAAATTCAAAAGAAGTTCGCAACACCGCCTTATCCTGATGAAAAATCAGAAAAGGAGACTCACAAGAAAGAGCAGATAATTCAGAGACTCTTCTGGCAGAAGAGATCGCCAAAAGGAACAAAACTTTCCAAGAAAGTAATTTAATGTCCAATGAATGCATTGGTTCAAACGGAGGAGCTTGAAGAGCCCCCAGAACCAAATTCAAACTCCAAGGAGGAGAAATTGACTTAATGACAGGTTTTATACGAACCAAAGCTTGTACAAAACAATGAATATCAGGAAGATTAGCAATCTTTCTGTGAAAAAGAACAGAAAGAGCAGAGATTTGACCTTTCAAAGAACTTGCGGATAAACCTTTATCTAAACCATCCTGAAGAAACTGTAAAATTCTCGGAATTCTAAAAGAATGCCAAGAAAAATGATGAGAAAGACACCAAGAAATATAAGTCTTCCAGACTCTATAATATATCTCTCTGGATACAGATTTACGAGCCTGTAACATAGTATTAATCACAGAGTCAGAGAAACCTCTTTGACCAAGAATCAAGCGTTCAATCTCCATACCTTTAAATTTAAGGATTTGAGATCCTGATGGAAAAAAGGACCTTGCGACAGAAGGTCTGGTCTTAGCGGAAGAGTCCACGGATGGCAAGAGGCCATCCGGACAAGATCCGCATACCAAAACCTGTGAGGCCATGCCGGAGCTACCAGCAGAACAAACGAGCATTCCTTCAGAATCTTGGAGATTACTCTTGGAAGAAGAACTAGAGGCGGAAAGATATAGGCAGGATGATACTTCCAAGGAAGTGATAATGCATCCACTGCTTCCGCCTGAGGATTCCGGGATCTGGACAGATACCTGGGAAGTTTCTTGTTTAGATGAGACGCCATCAGATCTATTTCTGAAAGCTCCCACATTTGAACAATCTGAAGAAATACCTCTGGGTGAAGAGACCATTCGCCCGGATGCAACGTTTGGCGACTGAGATAATCCGCTTCCCAATTGTCTATACCTGGGATATGAACCGCAGAGATTAGACAGGAGCTGGATTCCGCCCAAACCAAAATTTGAGATACTTCTTTCATAGCCAGAGGACTGTGAGTCCCTCCTTGATGATTGATGTATGCCACAGTTGTGACATTGTCTGTCTGAAAACAAATGAACTATTCTCTCTTCAGAAGAGGCCAAGACTGAAGAGCTCTGAAAATTGCACGGAGTTCCAAAATATTGATCGGTAATCTCACCTCCTGAGATTCCCAAACTCCTTGTGCCGTCAGAGATCCCCACACAGCTCCCCAACCTGTGAGACTTGCATCTGTTGAAATTACAGTCCAGGTCGGAAGCACAAAAGAAGCCCCCTGAATTAAACGATGGTGATCTGTCCACCACGTTAGAGAGTGTCGTACAATCGGTTTTAAAGATATTAATTGAGATATCTTTGTGTAATCCTTGCACCATTGATTCAGCATACAGAGCTGAAGAGGTCGCATGTGAAAACGAGCAAAGGGGATCGCGTCCGATGCAGCAGTCATAAGACCTAGAATTTCCATGCATAAGGCTACCGAAGGGAATGATTGTGACTGAAGGTCTCGACAAGCTGAAATCAATTTTAGACGTCTCTTGTCTGTTAAAGACAGAGTCATGGACACTGAATCTATCTGGAAACCCAGAAAGGTTACCCTTGTCTGAGGAATCAATGAACTTTTTGGTGAATTGATCCTCCAACCATGATCTTGAAGAAACAACACAAGTCGATTCGTATGAGATTCTGCTAAATGTAAAGACTGAGCAAGTACCAAGATATCGTCCAAATAAGGAAATACCACAATACCCTGTTCTCTGATTACAGACAGAAGGGCACCGAGAACCTTTGTAAAAATTCTTGGAGCTGTAGCTAGGCCAAACGGCAGAGCCACAAACTGGTAATGCTTGTCCAGAAAAGAGAATCTCAGGAACTGATAATGATCTGGATGAATCGGAATATGCAGATATGCATCCTGTAAATCTATTGTGGACATATAATGCCCTTGCTGAACAAAAGGCAAGATAGTCCTTACAGTTACCATTTTGAACGTTGGTATCCTTACATAACGATTCAATATTTTTAGATCCAGAACTGGTCTGAAGGAATTCTCCTTCTTTGGTACAATGAAGAGATTTGAATAAAACCCCATCCCCTGTTCCAGAACTGGAACTGGCATAATTACTCCAGCCAACTCTAGATCTGAAACACAATTCAGAAATGCTTGAGCTTTCACTGGATTTACTGGGACACGGGAAAGAAAAAATCTCCTTGCAGGAGGTCTCATCTTGAAACCAATTCTGTACCCTTCTGAAACAATGTTCTGAATCCAAAGATTGTGAACAGAATTGATCCAAATTTCTTTGAAAAAACGTAACCTGCCCCCTACCAGCTGAGCTGGAATGAGGGCCGCACCTTCATGTGGACTTAGAAGCTGGCTTTGCCTTTCTAGAAGGCTTGGATTTATTCCAGACTGGAGATGGTTTCCAAACTGAAACTGCTCCTGAGGATGAAGGATCAGGCTTTTGTTCTTTGTTGAAACGAAAGGAACAAAAACGATTATTACCCCTGTTTTTACCCTTAGATTTTTTATCCTGTGGTAAAAAAGTTCCTTTCCCACCAGTAACAGTTGAGATAATAGAATCCAACTGAGAACCAAATAATTTGTTACCCTGGAAAGAAATGGAAAGTAGAGTTGATTTAGAAGCCATATCAGCATTCCAAGTTTTAAGCCATAAAGCTCTTCTGGCTAAAATAGCTAGAGACATAAACCTGACATCAACTCTGATAATATCAAAAATGGCATCACAGATAAAATTATTAGCATGTTGAAGAAGAATAATAATATTATGAGAATCATGATCTGTTACTTGTTGCGCTAAAGTTTCCAACCAAAAAGTTGAAGCTGCAGCAACATCAGCCAATGACATAGCAGGTCTAAGAAGATTACCTGAACACAGATAAGCTTTTCTTAGAAAGGATTCAATTTTCCTATCTAAAGGATCCTTAAACGAAGTACCATCTGACGTAGGAATAGTAGTACGTTTAGCAAGGGTAGAAATAGCCCCATCAACTCTAGGGATTTTGTCCCAAAATTCTAATCTGTCAGACGGCACAGGATATAATTGCTTAAAACGTTTAGAAGGAGTAAATGAATTACCCAATTTATCCCATTCTCTGGAAATTACTTCAGAAATAGCATTAGGAACAGGAAAAACTTCTGGAATAACCACAGGAGATTTAAAGACCTTATCTAAACGTTTAGAATTAGTATCAAGAGGACCAGAATCCTCAATTTCTAAAGCAATTAGTACTTCTTTAAGTAAAGAACGAATAAATTCCATTTTAAATAAATATGAAGATTTATCAGCATCAATCTCTGAGACAGAATCCTCTGAACCAGAGGAGTCATCAGAATCAGAATGATGATGTTCATTTAAAAATTCATCTGTAGAAAGAGAAGTTTTAAAAGATTTTTTATGTTTACTAGAAGGAGGAATAACAGACATAGCCTTCTTGATGGATTCAGAAACAAAATCTCTTATGTTATCAGGAACATTCTGAACCTTGGATGTTGAAGGAACTGCAACAGGCAATGGTACATTACTAAAGGAAATATTAAATGCATTAACAAGTTTGTCATGACAATTAATACAAACAACAGCTGGAGGAATAGCTACCAAAAGTTTACAGCAGATACACTTAGCTTTGGTAGTTCCAGCACTAGACAGCGATTTTCCTGAAGTATCTTCTGACTCAGGTGCAACGTGAGACATCTTGCAATATGTAAGAGAAAAAACAACATATAAAGCAAAATTGATCAAATTCCTTAAATGACAGTTTCAGGAATGGGAAAAAATAAACAAGCTTCTAGCAACCAGAAGCAAAGAAAAAATGAGACTGAAATAATGTGGAGACAAAAGCGACGCCCATATTTTTTAGCGCCAAATAAGACGCCCACATTAATGCTTTTTGGCGCCAAAAATGACGCCACATCCGGAACGCCGACATCTTTGGCGCAAAAGGACGTAAAAAATGACGCAACTTCCGGCGACACGTATGACGCCGGAAACAGAAAAGATTTTTTGCGCCAAAAAAGTCCGCGCCAAGAATGACGCAATAAAATGAAGCATTTTCAGCCCCCGCGAGCCTAACAGCCCACAGGGAAAAAAAAGTCAAATTTTTAAGGTAAGAAAAAATGATTGATTCAAATGCATTATCCCAAATATGAAACTGACTGTCTGAAAATAAGGAATGTTGAACATCCTGAGTCAAGGCAAATAAATGTTTGAATACATATATTTAGAACTTTATAAACAAAGTGCCCAACCATAGCTTAGAGTGTCACAGAAAATAAGACTTACTTACCCCAGGACACTCATCTACATGTTTGTAGAAAGCCAAACCAGTACTGAAACGAAAATCAGCAGAGGTAATGGTATATAAATAAGAGTATATCGTCGATCTGAAAAGGGAGGTAAGAGATGAATCTCTACGACCGATAACAGAGAACCTATGAAATAGACCCCGTAGAAGGAGATCACTGCATTCAAAATAGGCAATACTCTCCTCACATCCCTCTGACATTCACTGCACGCTGAGAGGAAAACCGGGCTCCAACCTGCTGCGGAGCACAAACTTACTTCACCACCTCCATAGGAGGCAAAGTTTGTAAAACTGAATTGTGGGTGTGGTGAGGGGTGTATTTATAGGCATTTTGAGGTTTGGGAAACTTTGCCCCTCCTGGTAGGAATGTATATCCCATACGTCACTAGCTCATGGACTCTTGCTAATTACATGAAAGAAAAGCAAATTATGCTATAGAGGGTGTGGGGAACAGGGTTAATATAGACATATGTGGGACTGCACAATAATCAGGAATACATGGACAAGGTTAAACGAATTACTGAGCTTCCTATTAGACGAGCACATAACATTGACCATGGACCAAGCACTCTTAAATAGAGACCTACCAGGATTCATGCCACCAATCAATAAGTTTATCAAGATTTTGTGTACATTAACTAGAATATGCTTAGCTAAGCACTGGAAAATAGGCAACCCAACTTGGCAAGAGATCATAGACAAAATTCGAGATACATATTCTTTCTCAGAAGGAGCGTAACGCATGCAGGGTAGTGAGGTCCAATTTCAGAAAATTTGGTTTTATTGGATGCTAAGAGGGAACAGTCTAAAGAAATAGATACGGTTAGGAGACAAAGAGATACCCCATGTTGGGAGTTGTCAATGTAGAGAGCAGGCGATCTAGGGAAATACTGAGACCTTTGCGGGGGGCTATCCAAAACCCACTCGATAATATTAATAAGCTACTATAAACGGTGAAACAACTGCATAGACAACTATTTTTTCTTTCTTTTCTGATTTTTGTTTATTTTTTGTAGTTAGACATACGTTAGTACTTAAGTTTTATGTTTGTTATGTTGTAATAGTAAGCAAAATAGGTTAAAATCATTTCCAGCAAGCAAAGGAATCTGATTAGTAGACTTAAGACATCATGGAATAGTATATAGCCAAGGTCTTTGAGATAACAGCCAAAATTTGTTTTACAAAGATACATGAATACCTCCCAAAATTTGGAATTGAACTAGGTCATGTAGAACAATGGTGTGAAATTAATGTGTAGGATGTTTAAGAATTGTAGACCTGTGATCTTAATGTAACTGTGCAATGATGGTTATATGTAACTGCTTTTGGATTTTAAATAAAACTTCTTTTAACATAAAGTAACAACTGGAGGTGTTCAAGCTAAAAATCTGAGAGAAAAACAACCTCAGGATCAAATAAAGATATTATTCATCTGAATCTGAGAATTCTCTGACAGATAAGAAATCTGTCCACAGATTTCTAAGCAGCAAATGCCGTAGAAGGAGTAGGTGCAGAAAAAAAAGTGAAATTTTTAAGAAAAATTGACAAACAAAAAACGTTACTGTCTCTCTAAATTTTAAAAGTAATTTCTTATTTCTGTGTGCAGAAACAAGCATATTAGTATGTCAAAATTGCTGTTAATAGACATCGCCATGTACATTAAAGAAGCAATGTCTTAAGTAACCTGCTTCACATATAGAAGGGTAACTAAATAAAGACAACCAGTTGTTAGAGAAAAAAAATAGCATATAGGTTAGAGATACTGTCTCTTTAAATGATAAAGAGAAATTCATCTTTATTATTACAAGGGCAGACATGGTTGAACACAGTATGAAAAGATCATTAGTACTGTAAAATTCTGTCTACACCTCAGCCAGACCCCGCTGAGGCATTAGACAGTGTCTCTCTCCAAATCCTGGACTATCAGAGCGCTGTCTGAAGCGCACGGATTTAGACAATAATACCTCCGTGACTGCCGAAAACCGGAAGTGTTAGGGAGTAAACTATTTCTAAACTGCGCCATCCTCCCCTCCTAGTGGATAGACAGAACTGTTAGGAGGGAGGAGAGAATGCCTTAGTGCACTTTACAAGCTCCACCCCTCGTGGGCGATAACCAAGCCCTCTCCCGGACGCCATTATACTGATGATAGTTGAGTTTACATTGTAGTTGACATAATCTTAGGGGGGGGTGTCACTGCATTTTTACCCCAGCGTCATGAACCCTCCGCCTTGCTACGCTCACACTGTAACAGCATATGCAATATAAATGAATAAAAATATGCAATATGAAACTCCCGGTCGCCATTATGTATTTTAATAAATGTACTGGGAACCACAGGCCAAAACTCCTGCAACTGTACTCAGTAAAAATAACCGCTGTTATTATCACTCACACTGCGGTCGTCAGACTAAACACAGCCATTGGGACAAAAGAGTCCCTTGTCCTATACGTACAAACTGAACAGCTACATATGATAACTCTACTGTTTGCAGGGTTTCCTTTAAGCATTTTATGCTCATCAAAACACATGCCAAAGAGTCCACAGCACACATATGTAATCACCCTGTGCCTGTGTCCTAACTGCCTTAATGTCCCCTACTAAACTAGGAGAATCTGAGACCCAGTGTAATGAGGTTAGATGAACAAATAAAGTGCCCAAACTTTCTCTGAGATCCTTTTCCCCAGAAAAGAAGTTAGCACCTCATTTTCTGCCTGGCAGCAAGGCAGTTCCCAGGTTTAAGAGGTCCTCTCCCTCCTATGGACCTGGAAATAAACTAAATTCCTGAGTAAAATCCCTCAGGTTTTCGGGGTCAGGGCAGCATAAATGTATGGGAGGCGCAGTGAGAATTATGTCCCACAAGTTCCCATTGCTCTAAAGCCACCAAAAGCTCTACTGAAGAGACTGATATGGACTACGGCTACACCCTAGGACAAAGCAGCATAATCTTGCACTACTTTAAAAATAATAAACTCTTGATTGAAGAATTTAATCTAACACCTCACTTTACCTGCTGACCAGGAGGTGAATATCCCATTAGTAATTAAGATGATCCGTGGACTCATCATGTCAAAAAAGAAAGAAATACATTTATCAGGTAAGCATAAATTTTCTTTTTGTCTTTTCTCCAAGAGGTTTGGAGAAGGGTTTATCGACGAGTTCCCTAAAGGGTCAAATCTCGGCCTTATCTATTTTGTTACACAAACATCTGTCGGGTGTCCCAAATGTACAATGATTTTGTCAGGCCTTGGTCAGGATCAGGCCTGTGTTCAAACAAGTTACTCCTCCATGGAGTCTTAATTTAGTTCTCAAAGTTCTTCAAGGGGCTTCGTTTGAACCTATGCATTCCTTAGATATTAAGTTGTTATCTTGGAAAGTTTTATTTGTTGTTGCTATTTCTTCTGCTCGTAGAGTATCAGAGCTCTCGGCTTTGCAGTACGTGTCTCCTTACCTTATTTTCCATTCAGATAAGGTAGTTTTACGTACTAAATTAGGATTTCTTCCTAAGGTTGTTTCTGATCGAAACATTAATCAGGAGATTGTTGTTCCTTCTTTGTGTCCTAATCCTTCTTAGAAAGAACGACTTCTGCACAATTTGCATGTGGTCCGTGCTTTAAAGTTTTACCTGCAGGCGACTAAGGACTTTCGTCATTCTTTGTTTGTGATTTTCTCAGGAAAACGTAAGGGACAGAAAGCTATGGCTACTTCTCTTTCTTTTTGGCTGAAGAGTACCATACGTTTTGCATATGAGTCTGCTGGACAGCAGCCTCCCGAGAGGGTTATGGCTCATTCTACGAGGGCTGTTGCTTCCTCATGGGCATTCAAAAATGAAGCTTCTGTGGAACAGATTTGCAAGGCTGCAACTTGGTCCTCTCTTCACACTTTTTCAAAGTTTTACAAGTTTAACACTTTTGCCTCGGCTGAGGCCGCTTTTGGGAGAAAGGTTCTTCAAGCAGTGATGCCTTCCGTTTAGGTTCCCTGTCTTGTCCCTCCCGTATCATCTGTGTACTCTAGCTTGGGTATTGAATCCCTTTAGTAATTAAGATGATCCGTGGACTCATCGTGTCATAAAAAAGAAAATTTATGCTTACCTGATAAATTTATTTATTTTTTGACACGATTATCCACGGCCCGCCCTGTTCTTGTAAGACAAGTTGTTAGTTATTATAAACTTCAGACACCTCTGCACCTTGGCTTTTCCTTTCTTTCCTTAACTTCGGTCGAATGACTGTAGATGGGAGGGAAGGGAGGAGCTATTTAACAGCTCTGCTGTAGTGCTCTTTGCCTGACCAGGAGGTGAATATCCCATTTCTGGTTTATCTCCTTTCTGCTGACCAGGAGGTGAATATCCCATTAGTAAGTAAGATGATCCGTGGACTCATCGTGTCAAAAAAGAAATAAAATTATCAGGTAAGCATACATTTTCTTCTTTTTTATTTTTTTTATTTTTATTTATAGTCGAGAAATGAAGGCATATACATAAGTCAGGCATAATAAAAAAAAGGAGAAAAAACAAGGCGTCACACAGGACCCAGAGCAATACTAATGAGGAGAAATGAAATGCCTTTATCATAAACTCTTCCAGCTCCATTGCTTGTGTTTTATATATATATATATATATATACATTGATAAATCACAGAAACACATAATGAGATAATAATAATAAATAAGGAAAGGAGAAAAAAAAAGGGAATAATCGTCACTCTCTCACCGCTCACATATTACAATCGTCCAACCAAAATTGGGGAAAATGACCAGCATAAATATTTAATTGTACAAGGGGGGATTTAAGCATTGGTTTAACTAACGTCCTTTGTAATGATTCTTGTAATGATAATCTAAACATTTCCCATTTTTAAAAAAGAGGATTAATTGGTCATCCGAGGGCTTCAGCAAGTTATATTGTCTATCGTACGTTGCGTGGTCAGAGCATTTTTAAGTTGTGAAATTTTAGGTGCTGATTGTGATTTCCAAAGTCTAAGAATAAGATTACGGACAATTAATATGATTGTATTTATAAGTTTAAAATTTTTAGGGACATCTTGAAATTTGGAAAGAAAGAAAATCTTGATTGGTTTTATGAATTTGGCAAGAAAGAAAAACATTGGTTTAATGTAATAATCTAAGTGTAGGAGTACGTTCATCAAATATCACACTTTTTGCCAAAACTGCAAAATTTTTGGGCATTCCCAAAAGCAATGGAAAATATCAGCATGGGTTGCCTTACATCTAGAGCAAAGAACATTTGATTTATACCATCTGGATAGAGTTTCAGGGGTAAGATAAATCCTAAAGCTAATCTTAATCTGAGACTCTCTCCATGCTGTCAAAACCCATGCTTGTTCAGTTATTTTAAATCTGTCCACTATGATCTGATCATTGATCTCAGGAAAATTTTTAGACCACTTAGCCACTATATCATTAATTTGTATGGATGAGGACTTTTGAATTAGTAGAGAGTAAAGAGGGGAGATCGCATATATCCCAGATTGGTATCCAATAATTCTGCTGTGTAGTTCACCTATGGACCAATCTGTACCGTACTTTTGTATTAATTCATTAGCAAAATGTCTTAATTGAAGGTAGGCGTGAACTTGGACTTGAAGGAGTCCATGAGCTAGTGACATATGGGATATACAATCCTACCAGGAGGGCAAAGTTTCCCAAACCTCAAAATGCCTATAAATACACCCCCTCACCACACCCACAATTCAGTTTTACAAACTTTGCCTCCTATGGAGGTGGTGAAGTAAGTTTGTGCTAAGATTTCTACGCTGACATGCGCTTCTCAGCATTGTTGAAGCCCGATTCCTCTCAGAGTACAGCGAATGTCAGAGGGATGTGAAGGGAGTATCACCTATTGAATGCAATGGTTTTCCTCACGGGATATCTATTTCATGGGTTCTCTGTTATCGGTCATAGAGATTCATCTCCTACCTCCCTTTTCAGATCGACGATATACTCTCATATACCATTACCTCTACTGATAACTGTTTCAGTACTGGTTTGGATATCTGCTATATGTGGATGGGTGTCTTTTCGGTAAGTATGTTTTTTATTACTTAAGACACCCCAGCTATGGTTTGGCACTTTATGCATTTATATAAAGTTCTAAATATATGTATTGTACTTATATTTGCCATGAGTCAGGTTCATGTATTTTCTTGTGCAGACTGTCAGTTTCATATTTGGGGAAAATAAACATTTTAAGAAATATTTTTTCTTACCTGGGGTTTAGTCTTTTTTTCAGATTGACTATATTCTTCTTACAAATTGCGGGCAGTACTAGCCCCGTGCGTCCATTGGCGCAAGTTCGTAATTTCTGGCATTGTAGTTGACGTCAAGTTCCTACACAGGGTTGCGTTGTTAGTGACGCAAGTGGGTCATTTCCGGATGTTGTTGGTGCCAAAAAAATTTCAGTCACGTTGTGCGTTATACTTGGCGCCAAATTTGTTTTCATTATTTTATTACCCCATTGCTATTTGCCTCTTGCCTTTTTCTATGTCAGAGGGCTATGCTATTTGCATTTTTTTCCCTCCCATTTCTGAAACTGTCATATAAGGAAATTGATAATTTTGCTTTATATGTTGTTTTTTCTTTTACATTTTGCAAGATGTCTCAATCTGATCCTGTCTCAGAAGTATCTGTTGGAACTTTGCTGCCTGATATCGGATCTACCAAAGCTAAGTGCATTTGTTGTAAGATTGTGGAAATTATATCTCTGAATGTCATTTGTAATAGTTGTCATGATAAACTTTTACATACAGACAATATATCCATCAGTAATAGTACATTGCCGGTTGCAGTTCCTTCAACTTCTAATGTACATGATATACCTATAAATTTTAAAAGGCTTTGTCTGCATTCCCGCCTTCTAATAAACGTAAAAGGTCTTTTAAAACTTCTTATAAAGTTGATGAAATTTCAAATGACCGACAACATACTGAATTATCCTCCACTGATGAGGATCTATCTGATTCAGAAGATCCTTCCTCAGATATTGACACCGACAAATCTACTTATTTATTTAACATGGAGTATATTCGTTCTTTGTTAAAAGAAGTGTTAATTACCTTGGATATTGAGGAAGCCAGTCCTCTTGACGTTATGATTAGTAAACATTTAAATGCTGTTTTTAAACCTCCTGTGGTTACTCCAGAGGTTTTTCCTATTCCTGATGCTATTTCTGATATGATTTCTAAGGAATGGAATAAGCCAGGTACTCCTTTTATTCCTTCTTCAAGGTTTAAAAAATTGTATCCTTTACCAGCAATTTCTATAGAGTTTTGGGAAAAGATCCCCAAGGTTGATGGGGCTATTTCTACTCTTGCTAAACGTACCACTATTCCTATGGAAGATAGTACTTCTTTTAAAGATCCTTTAGATAGGAAGCTTTAATCTTATCTAAGGAAAGCCTATCTATATTCAGGTCATCTTCTCAGGCCTGCAATTACTTTGGCTCATGTTGCGGCTGCATCAATTTTTTGGTTGGAGAATTTAGCGCAACAAGAATTGGATTCTGACATGTCTAGCATTGTTCGCTTACTACAACATGCTAATCATTTTATTTGTGATGCCATTTTTGATATTATCAAAATTGATGTTAGATCCATGTCTTTAGCTATTTTAGCTAGAAGAGCTTTGTGGCTTAAATCTTGGAATGCTGATATGACATCTAAGTCTAGATTACTATCTCTTTCTTTCCAAGGTAATAATTTATTTGGTTCTCAGTTGGATTCTATTATTTCAACTGTTACTGGGGGAAAGGGAATTTTTCTGCCTCAGGATAAAAAAAACTAAGGGTAAATCTAAGGCTTCTAACCGTTTTCATTCCTTTCGTCAAAATAAGGAACAAAAATCTAATCCTTCCCCCAAGGAATCTGTTTCCAATTGGAAGCCTTCCTCAAATTGGAATAAATCCAAGCCTTTTAAAAAAACAAAGTCAGCCCCTAAGTCCGCATGAAGGTGTGACCCTCATTCCAGCTCAGCTGGTAGGGGGCAGGTTAAGGTTTTTCAAGGATATTTGGATAAATTATGTCCAAAATCAATGGATTCAGAGCATTGTCTCTCAAGAGTAAGACCTCCTGTGAGAAGATTTTTTCTCTCATGCATCCCAGCAAATCCAGTAAAAGCTCAGGCTTTCCTGAAATGTGTTTCAGACCTTCAGGGGTAATCATGCCAGTTCCTTTTCAGGAACAAGGTCTGGGATTTTATTCAAATCTATTCATTGTCCCAAAGAAGGAAAATTCAATCAGACCAGTCCTAGATCTGAAAAGAATCGTTATGTAAGAGTACCAACTTTCAAGATGGTGACTATAAGGACTATTCTGCCTTTTGTTCAGCAAGGACATTATATGTCTACAATAGACTTACAGGATGCATACCTTCATATTCCGATTCTTACAGAACACTATCAGTTCCTGAGATTCTCTTTTCTAGACAAGCATTACCAATTTGTTGCTCTTCCATTTGGCCTAGCAACAGCTCCAAGAATATTTTCAAAGGTTGTAGGTGCCCTACTCTCTGTAATCACAGAGCAGAGAATTGCGGTGTTTCCTTATTTGGATGATATCTTGGTACTAGCTCAGTCTTTACGTTCTGCAGAATCTCACACAAATCAACTAGTGTTGTTTCTTCAAAGACATGGCTGGAGGATCAATTTACCAAAAAGTTTCTTGATTCCTCAGACAAGGGTCACCTTTTTAGGTTTCCAGATAGATTCAGTGTCCATGACTCTTTCTCTAACAGACAAGAGACGTTTGAAATTGGTTGCAGCTTGTCGGCACCTTCAGTCTCAGTCATTCCCTTCAGTGGCTATGTGCATGGAAGTTTTAGGCCTCATGATTGCAGCATCGGACGCGATTCCTTTTGCTCATTTTCACATGAGACCTCTTCAGCTTTGTATGCTGAATCAATGGTGCAGGGATTATACAAAGATATCACAATTAATATCCTTGAATCCCAATGTTCGACACTCTCTGGCGTGGTGGTTAAATCACCAGCGTTTAGTTCAAGGGGCTTCCTTTGTTCGGCCAACCTGGACTGTGATCGCTACAGATGCAAGTCTTGCAGGTTGGGGAGCTGTTTGGGGATCTCTGACAGCGCAAGGGGTTTGGAAATCTCAAGAGGCGAGATTACCAATAAATATTTTAGAACTCCATGCAATTCTCAGAGCTCTTCAGTCTTGGCCCCTGTTGAAGAGAGAACCATTCATTTGCTTTCAGACAGACAATATCACAACTGTGGCATATGTCAATCATCAGGGGTGGGACTCACAGTCCACAAGCTATGAAAGAAGTATCTCGGATACTTGCTTGGGCGGAATCCAGCTCCTGTCTAATTTCTGCGGTGCATATCCCAGGTGTCGACAATTGGGAAGCGGATTATCTCAGCCGTCAGACTTTACATCCAGGGGAGTGGTCTCTCCATCCAGATGTGTTTTCTGAGATTGTTCAGATGTGGTGACTTCCAGAGATAGATCTGATGGCCTCTCATCTAAACAAGAAACATCCCAGATACCTGTCCAGGTCCAGGGATGTTCAGGCGGAAGCAGTGGATGCGCTGACACTTCCTTGGTGTTATCATCCTGCTTACATTTTCACACCTCTAGTTCTTCTTCCAAGAGTGATCTCCAAAATCATCATGGAACAATCGTTTGTATTGCTGGTAGCTCCAGCATGGCCACACAGGATTTGGTATGCGGATCTTGTTCAGATGTCCAGTTGCCAACCTTGGCCACTTCCATTAAGGCCGGGCCTTCTATCTCAAGGTCCGTTTTTCCATCAGGATCTCAAATCATTAAATTTGAAGGTACGGAAATTGAACACTTAGTGCTTAGTCATAGAGGCTTCTCTGACTCGGTGATTAATACTATGTTGCAAGCTCGTAAATCTGTCTCTAGAAAGATTTATTATAGAGTTTGGAAGACTTACATTTCATGGTGTTCTTCTAATAAATTCTCTTGGCATTCTTTTATAAATCATAGAATTTTACAGTTTCTTCAGGATGGTTTGGATAAGGGTTTGTCTGCAAGTTCTTTGAAGGGACAAATCTCTGCTCTTTCTGTTTTATTTCACAGAAAGATTGCTAATCTTCCTGATATCCACTGTTTTGTACAGGCGTTAGTTCGTATTAAGCATGTCATTAAATCAGTTTCTCCTCTTTGAAGTCTTAATTTGGTTTTGAATGCATTACAGGCTCCTCCATTTGAGCCTATGCATTCTTTGGACATTAAACTACTTTCTTGGAAAGTGTTGTTCCTTTTGGCTATCTCTTCTGCTAGAAGAGTTTCTGAGCTATCTGTTCTTTCTTGTGAGTCTCCTTTTTTGATTTTTCATTAGGATAAGGCAGTTTTGCGGACTTCATTTCAATTTTTACCTAAGGCTGTGAATTCTAACAACATTAGTAGAGAAATTGTTGTCCCTTCCTTGTGTCCTAATCCTAAGAATTCTTTGGAAAGATCCTTACATTCTTTGGATATGGTAAGAGCTTTGAAATATTATGTTGAAGCTACTAAAGATTTCAGGAAGACTTCTAGTCTATTTGTTTTATTTTCTGGTCCTAGAAAAGGTCAGAAGGCTTTTGCTATTTCCTTGGCTTCTTGGTAAAAGCTTTTGATTCATCAAGCTTATTTGGAGTCGGGTAAGACCCCGCCTCAGAGAATTACAGCTCATTCTACTAGATCAGTCTCCACTTTGTGGGCTTTTAAGAATGAAGCTTCAGTTGATCAGATTTGTAAAGCGGCAACTTGGTCCTCTTTACATACATTTACTAAATTCTACCGTTTTGATGTTTTTGCTTCTTCAGAAGCACTTTTTGGTAGAAAAGTTCTTCAGGCAGCTGTTTCAGTTTGATTCTTCTGCTGATGTGTTACGTTTTTCTTGTCAATTAAAGAATAAACTTATATTTTGGGTTGTGGATTATTTTTTCAGCGAATTATGGCTGTTGTTTATTTTATCCCTCCCTCTCTAGTGACTCTTGTGTGGAGTTCCACATCTTGGGTATTGATATCCCATACGTCACTAGCTCATGGACTCTTGCCAATTACATGAAAGAAAACATAATTTATGTAAGAATTTACCTGATAAATTAATTTCTTTCATATTGGCAAGAGTCCATGAGGCCCACTCTTTTATATGGAGGTTATGATTTTTTTGTATAAAGCACAATTATTTCAAAATTCCTTTGTTGATGCTTTCTACTCCTTTCTTTATCACCCCACTGCTTGGATATTCGTTAAACTGAATTGTGGGTGTGGTGAGGGGTGTATTTATAGGCATTTTGAGGTTTGGGAAACTTTGCCCCTCCTGGTAGGATTGTATATTCCCATACGTCACTAGCTCATGGACTCTTGCCAATATGAAAGAAATGAATTTATCAGGTAAATTCTTACATAAATTATGTTTTTTTTAGGAGGCCGAAATTGACTAAGCTGGCGAAGGTAACTGGGCGAGAGTCGAGTCCTAAAGTTTGAATAACTGACTTTAGTCCTTTTGTGGCCCATTTTTTAAATACCGTGTTAGACAATCCTGGTATAAAATTAGGATTGCCTCTAATAGGTAAAAATTGAGAGATATGAGGAGAAAGTCCTATCTCAGTACAAAACTTCTGCCATGCCACTATAATGTTTTTGATGGTAATCAGAGAAAAAATAGTCTATGGTAGTGACGTTATTGGGCAGTGTAGTAAGGAGTTCAAATGGAAAGGGGCAGCAAGATTAGATTCACAGAGAAACAGAGTAACCTGTTCTTTTTCAGTAACCCAATCAATAGCTGTTTTCAATAAGGCTACAAGATTATAGGCGTGAGCATTAGGCAGAGCCAGCCCAGCTGCAAGTTTAGAATTCATGAGTCAATGAATGGCTATCCAAGGTTTAGCACCCTTCCATAAAAAGCTGGTGCAAGCTTTATTATACCTTAAGATTTCAGCCTTATGCATGAAGATCGGCATATTTTGGAATATATATAGTAATTTAGGAAAAAGTACTGTTTTGATCAACATTGCACAGGCTGATAAAGAAATAGGAAGGCAAGTCCAATCCTCTAACTTTTTTTTTACAGTTCTTCAAACAATATTCGTAGTTTAAATTATACCATTCCTCTGGATTAGTACCCAGTCTGAGTCCCAGATAGGTAATTTGACTTGTTTCAATAAAAGGGTGATTAATTCTAATTTCGGGCTTCTTGTGTATCCATAAGAGTTCTGATTTCAAAAGATTAATCTTATAGCCTGACATTGATCCAAACGATCAGGGTGTATGGACTCAGGTGGAGTCTCTACTTCCAATCAATATTCTGGAACTGAGAGCAATATTCAATGCACTTCATGCGTGGCCTCAAATGGCTTTGGCCAAATTCATCAGATTCCAGTCGGACAACATTACGACTGTGGGCTTACATCAATCATCAGGGGGGAACAAGGAGTTCCTTAGTGATAACAGAAGTATCCAAGATAATTCGGTGGGCAGAGGCCAACTCTTGTTATCTGTCAGCAATCTACATCCCAGGAGTGGACAACTGGGAAGCGGATTTTCTAAGCCGACAGGCTTTTCATCCGGGGGAGTGGGAACTCCATCCGGAGGTATTTGCCTCACTGATTCTCAGATGGGGCAGACCGGAGTTGGATCTAATGGCGTCTCGACAGAATGCCAAGCTCCCAAGATACGGATCCAGGTCGAGGGATCCTCAGGCCGAACTGATAGATGCCTTGGCAGTGCCTTAGTCGTTCAACCTAGCTTATGTGTTTCCACCGTTTCCTCTCCTTCCCCGGGTGATTGCTCGGATCAAACAGGAGAGAGCTTCGGTAATTCTAATTGCGCCTGCGTGGCCACGCAGGACTTGGTATGCAGATCTAGTGGACATGTCCTCTCTGCCTCCGTGGAAACTCCCAGTGAGACAGGACCTTCTCATTCAAGGTCCATTCCATCATCCAAATCTATTTTCTCTGCAGCTGACTGCTTGGAGATTGAACGCTTGATTTTATCTAAGCAGGGATTCTCTGATGCGGTCATCGATACTTTGATTCAGGCACGTAAGCCTGTAACTAGAAAGATCTATCATAAGATATGGCGTAAATATATTTTTTGGCGTGAATCCAAGGGTTACTCATGGAGTAAGGTTAGGATTCCCAAGATTCTGTCTTTTATCCAAGAAGGATTGGAGAAAGGGTTATCAGCGAGTTCCTTAAAGGGACAGATCTCTGCTTTGTCAATTTTACTACACAAATGTTTGGCAGATGTTCCAGTTGTTCAGTCTTTTTGTCAGGCTTTAACCAGAATTAAGCCTGTGTTTAGACCAATTGCTCCACCCTGGAGTTTGAGTTTAGTTCTTAATGTTCTTCAAGGGGTTCTGTTTTGAACCTATGCATTCCATAGATATTAAGCTGTTATCTTGGAAAGTTTTGTTTTTGGTTGCTATTTCTTCTGCTCGTAGAGTTTCTGAGCTTTCAGCGTTACAATGTGATTCGCCTTATCTTCCATTCTGATAAGGTGGTTTTACGTACCAAACCTGGTTTCCTTCCTAAGGTTTTTTCCAATAAGAATATTAATTAGGAAATTGTTGATCCTTCATTATGTCCTAACCCTTCTTCTAAGAAGGAGCGTATGTTGCATAACTTGGACGTGGTCCGTGCCCTGAAGTTTTACTTGCAGACGACTAAGGATTTCCGTCAATCATCTTCATTATTCATAGTTTTTTCTGGAAAGCGTAGGGGTCAGAAAGCTACGGCTACCTCTTTCTTTTTGGCTGAAGAGTATCATCCGTCTGGCATATGAGACTGCTGGACAGCAGCCTCCTGAAAGAATTACGGCTCATTCTACTAGGGCTGTGGCTTCCTCATGGGCATTTAAAAACAATGCTTCTGTTGAACAGATTTGCAAGGCTGCAACTTGGTCGTCTCTTCACACTTTTTCCAAATTTGATACTTTTGCTTCTTCTAAGGCTGGTTTTGGGAGAAAGATTCTTCAAGCAGTGGTGCCTTCCGTTTAGGTCCATGTCTTGTCCCTCCCTTTCATCCGTGTCCTGTAGCTTTGGTATTGTATCCCACAAGTAAGGATGAAATCCGTGGACTCATCATATCTTGTAGAAGAAAAGGAAATTTATGCTTACCTGATAAATTTATTTCTTCTACGATATGATGAGTCCACGGCCCACCCTGTCATTTTTTAGACAGGTATATATTGTATTTTAGTTAAACTTCAGTCACCTCTGCACCTTTGGCTTTTCCTTTCTCTTCCTAACTTCGGTCGAATGACTGGAGGTGGAGGGAAGGGAGGAGCTATATATACAGCTCTGCTGTGGTGCTCTTTTCCACTTCCTGCTAGCAGGAGGTTAATATTCCACAAGTAAGGATGAAATCCGTGGACTCGTCATATCGTAGAAGAAATAAATTTATCAGGTAAGCATAAATTTCCTTTTTTGTTTAAAGTTTATTTACCAGATAAAAATACTTTTTACAGGGTGATTTAGCTTTGCTACGTTAGTGCAATAATTTTTGGCAAATCGGATCTGCTTAGCATAATTTTTTAGTAATAAAAAATCGTTTTGCTGCAGTACAGTAAAATTGTTGCGCTTTTATTATTTAAAGGTGCAGTACAATTTTTTCTAAAAATGTTTTTAATCAATTAAGAAGGTTAAAAATGACTTTCTTTCATGTAATTGGCAAGAATCCATGAGCTAGTGACATATGGGATATACAATCCTACCAGGAGGGGCAAAGTTTCCCAAACCTCAAAATGCCTATAAATACACCCCTCACCACACCCACAATTCAGTTTTACAAACTTTGCCTCCTATGGAGGTGGTGAAGTAAGTTTGTGCTAAGATTTCTACTTTGATATGCGCTTCTCAGCATTGTTGAAGCCCGATTCCTCTCAGAGTACAGCGAATGTCAGAGGGACGTGAAGGGAGTATCACCTATTGAATACGATGATTTCCCTAACGGGGGTCTTTTTCATGGGTTCTCTGTTATCGGTCGTAGAGATTCATCTCGTACCTCCCTTTTCAGATCGACGATATACTCTCAAATTTACCATTACCTCTACTAAAGAACTGTTTTAGTACTGGTTTGGCTATCTGCTATATGTGGATGGGTGTCTTTTGGTAAGTATGTTTTTATTACTTAAGACACTCTCAGCTATGGTTTGGCACTTTATGCAAATTATATAAAGTTCTAAATATATGTATTGTACTTATATTTGCCATGAGTCAGGTTCATGTATTTCCTTCTGCAGACTGTCAGTTTCATATTTGGGAATATAAACACTTTAAGAAATGTATTTCTTACCTGGGGTTTAGTCTTTTTCAATTTTGACTACTTTTGCATTTGCGGGTATTAGGCCCGCAGGTGCGTCAAATGTTAGACTTTATTGCGTCATTTTTGGCGCGAACTTTTTTGGCGCGGGAAATTACGTTTTTGACGTAACTTCGTCATTTCACACGGCGGCGTAATTAGTGATGCAAGTGTGTCATTTCCTGTCATTTTTTTCATTATTTCAATACCCCATTCATGTTTGCCTCCTGCTTTCTTCTCTATCAAGAGGCCTATGCTTTTGCATTTTTTCCCATTCCTGAAACTGTCATTTAAGGAAATAGATAATTTTGCTTTATATGTTGTTTTTTTCTTTTACATTGAGCAAGATGTCCCAATCCGATCCTGTCTCTGAAGTTTCTGCTGGAACATTGCTGCCTGACATCGGTTCTACCAAAGCTAAGTGCATTTGTTGCAAAATTGTAGAAATTATTCCACCGAATGTCATTTGTAATAGTTGTCATGATAAACTTTTACATGCAGATAGTGTTTCTATCAGTAATAGTACATTGCCAGTTGCAGTTCCTTCAACTTCTAATGTGCATGATATACCTGTAAATTTGAAAGAATTTGTTTCTGAACTATTATGAAAGCTTTGTCTGAATTTCCACCTTCTAATAAACGTAAAAGGTCTTTTAAAACTTCTCATTTAGCTGATGAAATTTCAAATGACCAACAACATAATAATTCATCCTCTTCTGCTGAGGATCTATCTGAAACAGAAGATCCTTCCTCAGATATTGACACTGACAAATCTACTTATTTATTTAAAATAGAGTATATGCGTTCATTTTTAAAAGAAGTGTTAATTACTTTGGATATTGAGGTAACCAGTCCTATTGACGTTCAGTCTAATAAACGTTTAAATGCTGTTTTTAAACCTCCTGTGGTTTCTCCAGGTGTTTTTCCCATTCCTGAGGCTATTTCTGATATGATTTCTAGGGAATGGAATAAGCCAGGTACTTCCTTTGTTCCTTCTTCAAGGTTTAAGAGATTGTATCCTTTACCAATAAAATCTATAGAGTTTTGGGAAAAGATCCCCAAAGTTGATGGGGCTATTTCTACTCTTGCTAAACGTACCACTATTCCTATGGAAGATAGCACTTCCTTTAAGGATCCTTTAGATAGGAAGCTTGAATCTTATCTAAGGAAGGCCTATTTATATTCAGGTCATCTTCTCAGACCTGCTATTTCTTTGGGTGATGTTGTGGCTGTATCAACTTTCTGGTTGGAAAATTTAGCGCAACATGAATTGGATTCTGACATATCTAGCATTGTTCGCTTACTGCAACATGCTAATCATTTTATTTGTGATGCCATTTTGATATTATCAAAATTGATGTTAGATCCATGTCTTTAGCTGTATTAGCTAGAAGAGCTTTGTGGCTTAAATCTTGGAATGCTGATATGACATCTAAATCTAGATTACTATCTCTTTCTTTCCAAGGTAATAATTTATTTGGTTCTCAGTTGGATTCTATTATTTCAACTATCACTGGAATCTGGAATCTGCTTCCAGTTGGAAGCCTTCATCAAATTGGAATAAATCCAAGCCATTTAGGAAACCAAAGTCTGCCCCGAAGTCCGCATGAAGGTGCAGCCCTCATTCCAGCTCAGCTGGTAGGGGGCAGATTAAGGTTTTTCAAGGATTTTTGGATTCAGAGCATTGTCTCTCAAGGGTATCGAATAGGATTCAAATTAAGACCTCCTGTGAGAAGATTTTTTCTCTCACACATTCCTGTAAATCCAGTAAAAGCTCAGGCTTTTCTGAAGTGTGTTTCAGACCTGGAGTCTTCAGGGGTAATCATGCCAGTTCCTCTTCAGGAACAAGGTTTGGGGTTTTATTCAAACCTATTCATTGTACCAAAGAAAGAAAATTTGTTCAGACCAGTTTTGGATTTAAAAATTTTGAATCGTTATGTAAGAGTACCAACTTTCAAGATGGTGACTATAAGGACTATTCTGCCTTTTGTTCAACGAGGACATTATATGTCCACAATAGACGACTTGCAGGATGCATACCTTCATATTCCGATTCATCCAGAACACTATCAGTTTCTGAGATTCTCTTTTCTAGACAAGCATTACCAATTTGTTGCTATTCCATTTGGCCTAGCAACAGCTCCAAGAATCTTTTCAAAGGTTCTGGGTGCCCTACTATCTGTAATCAGAGAACAGGGTATTGCGGTGTTTCCTTATTTGGACGATATCTTGGTACTAGCTCAGTCTTTACATACTGCAGAATCTCACATGAATCAACTAGTGTTGTTTCTTCGGAAACATGGTTGGAGGATCAATTTACCAAAAAGTTTCTTGATTCCTCAGACAAGGGTCACCTTTTTAGGTTTCCAGATAGATTCAGTGTCCATGACTCTGTCTCTAACAGACAAGAGACGTTTAAAATTGGTTGCAGCCTGCCGGCACATTCAGTCTCAGTCATTCCCTTCAGTGGCTATGTGCATGGAAGTTTTAGGTCTCATGACTGCAGCATCGGACGCAATCCCCTTTGCTCGTTTTCACATGAGACCTCTACAGCTTTGTATGCTGAATCAATGGTGCAGGAATTATACAAAGATATCACAATTAATATCCTTGAATCCCAATGTATGACACTCTCTGGATAGATCACCATCGTTTGGTTCAAGGGGCTTCTTTTGTTCGCCCAGTTTTTTTTTGTTTTGTTTGCGAGTCTTTCAGGTTGGGGAGCCGTTTGGGGGTCTCTGACAGCACAAGGGGTTTGGAAATCTCAAGAGGTGAGATTACCAATAAATATTTTAGAACTCCGTGCAATTCTCAGGGCTCTTCAGTTCTGGCCTCTACTAAAGAGAGAACCGTTCGTTTGTTTTCAGACAGACAATATCACAACTGTGGCTTATGTCAATCATCAGGGTGGGACTCACAGTCCCCAAGCTATGAAAGAAGTATCTCGGATACTTGCTTGGGCGGAATCTAGCTCCTGTCTAATCTCTGCGGTGCATATCCCAGGTGTAGACAATTCGGAGGCGGATTATCTCAGCCGCCAGACTTTACATCCAGGGGAGTGGTCTCTCCATCCAGATGTGTTTTCTCAGATTGTTCAGATGTGGGGGCTTCCAGAGATAGATCTCATGGCCTCTCATCTAAACAAGAAACTTCCCAGATACCTGTCCAGGTCCAGGGATGTTCAGGCGGAAGCAGTGGATGCGCTGACACTTCCTTGGTGTTATCAACCTGCTTACATCTTCCCGCCTCTAGTTCTTCTTCCAAGAGTGATTTCCAAAATCATCATGGAACAGTCTTTTGTGTTGCTGGTGGCTCCAGCATGGCCACACAGGTTTTGGTATGCGGATCTGGTTCGGATGTCCAGTTGCACACCTTGGCCACTTCCATTACGGCTGGACCTACTATCTCAAGGTCCGTTTTTCCATCAGGATCTCAAATCATTAAATTTGAAGGTATGGAAATTGAACGCTTAGTTCTAAGTCATAGAGGTTTCTCTGATTCAGTGATTAATACTATGTTACAAGCTCGTAAATCTGTCTCTAGGAAGATTTATTATAGAGTTTGGAAGGCTTACATTTCATGGTGTTCTTCTCATAAATTCTCCTGACATTCTTTTAGAATTCCTTGAATTTTGCTTGGATAAGAAATTAGAGGGTCTTCTAAAGAAGTTATTCATTCATCAGGGTTTCATTTTACAACCAACAGCCTGCATTGCTCCAGTTACTACTGCAGCGGCTTTCTGGTTTGATGCCTTAGAAGAGTCTCTTAAGATGGAGACTCCTTTAGAGGATATTTTAGATAGAATTCAAGCTCTCAAGCTAGCTAATTCTTTTATCACAAATGCCGCCTTTCAAATTGCTAAATTTTCGGCTAAAAATGCAGGATTTGCCATTTTAGCGCGTAGTGCGTTATGGTTAAAATTGTGGTCTGCTGATGTGTCATCTAAGTCAAAGCTCTTGGCTATTCCTTTCAAGGGTAAGACCTTATTCAGGCCTGAATTGAAGGAAATCATCTCTGACATTACTGGAGGTAAAGGTCACGCTCTACCTCAGGATAAGTCTGTTAAGATGAGAGGTAAACAAAATAATTTTCGTTCCTTTCGGAACTTTAAAAGAGTACCCTCTCCTCAAAGCAGGAAGGGAATTTTGCTCAAGCCAAGTCCGTCTGGAGACCCAACCAGGCTTGGAACAAGGGTAAACAACCCAAGATGCCCGCTGCTGCTACCAAGACAGCATGAAGGGGCGGCCCCCAATCTGGGACCGGATTTAGTAGGGGGCAGACTTTCTCTTTTTGTCCAGGCTTGGGCAAGAGATGTTCAGGATCCCTGGACACTGGAAATTGTGACCCACGGGTATCAACTGGAATTCAAAGGGTTTCTTCCAAGGGGGAGATTTCTTCTTTCACGATTGTCTGTAGACCAGATAAAAAGAGAGGCATTCTTACATTGTGTAAAAGACCTCTCTGCTATGGGGGTAATTCGTCCTGTTCCAAGACTAGAACAGGGGCAGGGGTTTTACTCAAATCTTTTTGTGGTTCTTTCAGACCCATTTTAGATCTCAAGAGTCTAAACAAGTTTCTCAGAGTCCCGTTGTTCAAGATGGAGACTATTCGAACAATTTTACCAATGATCCAGGAAGGTCAATATATGACTACCGTGGACTTGAAGGATGCATACCTTCATATTCCTATTCACAAGGATCATCATTAGTACCTAAGGTTTGCCTTCCTGGACAAACATTTTCAGTTCGTGGCTCTTCCATTCGGGTTGGCCAATGCAACCAGAATCTTCACAAATGTTCTAGGGTCCCTTCTGGTGGTTCTCAGGCCGCAGGGAATAGCAGTGGCGCCTTATCTGGACAATATCTTGATTCAGGAGTCGACTTATCATCTAACAAAGTCACATACAGACACAGTGTTGTCCTTTCTGAAAACTCACGGTTGGAAGGTGAATCTAGAAAAGAGTTCACTCATTCCACAGACAAAGGTTACCTTCTTGGGAACCCTGATAGATTCTATAGCAATGAAAATTTTTCTGACGGAGGTCAGAAAGTAAAAAATTCGAAATACTTGTTGAGCCCTTCAGTCCAATCCTCGGCCGTCAGTGACTCAGTGTATGGAGGTAATTGGATTGATGGTGGCGGCAATGGACATCATTCCGTTTGCTCGGTTTCATCTCAGACCACTGCAACTGTGCATGCTCGAACAGTGGAATGGGGACTATACAAATTTATCTCCCCTGATAAATCTGGATCAAGAGATCAGAAACTCTCTTCTTTGGTGGTTGTCGCCGGATCATCTGTCCCAGGGGATGTGTTTCCGCAGACCCTCGTGGTTGATAGTGGCAATGGACGCCAGTCTACTGGGCTGGGGTGCAGTCTGGAATTCCCTGAAGGCTCAGGGTGTTTGGACTCAGTTGGAGTCTCTGCTTCCAATCAATATTCTGGAATTGAGAGCAATATTCAATGCGCTTCAGGCGTGGCTTCAGTTGGCTTCGGCCAAATTCATCAGATTCCAGTCGGACAACATCACGACTGTGACTTACATCAATCATCAGGGAGGAACGAGGAGTTCCTTAGCAATGACATAAGTATCCAAGATAATTCGATTGGGGGAGACCCACTCTTGTTATCTGTCAGAAATCTACATCCCAGGAGTGGACAACTGGGAAGCAGACTATTTAAGCCGTCAGGCTTTTCATCCGGGGGAGTGGGAACTCCATCCGGAGGTTTTTGCCTCACTGATTCTCCAATGGGGCAGACTGGAATTGGATCTGATTGCATCTCGACAGAATGCCAAGCTCCCAAGATACAGATCCAGGTCTAGGGATCCTCAGGCCGAACTAGTAGATGCCTTGGCAGTGCCTTGGTCATTCAACCTAGCTTATGTGTTTCCACCGTTTCCTCTCCTTCCCCAGGTGATTGCCCGGATCAAACAGAAGAGAGCTTCGGTAATTCTGATTGCGCCTGCGTGGCCACACAGGACTTGGTATGCAGATCTAGTGGACATGTCCTCTCTGCCTCTGTGGAAACTCCCAGTGAGACAGGACCTTCTCATTCAAGGTCCATTCCAACATCCAAATCTAAATTCTCTGCAGCAGACTGCTTGGAGATTGAACGCTTGATTTTATCTAAGCGGGGATTCTCTGTTGCAGTCATTGATACTTTGATTCAGGCACGTAAGCCTGTCACTAAAAGGATCTATCATAAGATATGGCGTAAATATCTTTTTTGGTGTGAATCCAAGGGTTACTCATGGAGTAAGGTTAGGATTCACAAGATTCTGTCTTTTCTCCAAGAAGAATTGGAGAAAGGGTTATCAGCGAGTTCCTTAAAGGGACAGATCTCTGCTTTGTCAATTTTACTACACAAACGTTTGGCAGATGTTCCAGACGTTCAGTCTTTTTGTCAGGCTTTAACCAGAATTAAGCCTGTGTTTAGACCAATTGCTCCACCATGGAGTTTGAATTTAGTTCTTTTTTTTTTTTTTTTAAATATTTTTTATTGAGGTATATTGCAAGGCATACATATAATATGTATCATCATAAAACAAAAGAAATGTTTCCAGAAGTATAAGTACGGTAGATCTGACAGAATAAACATTAAACATTAACATGACCGTTAGCTTAAACATTTGTATACATATATAGTTGCCACAAGCGCTATAAGCCCCCACTATGATAGATGAAGCCACTTTTGGACCTCATATTAACATAAAATTATTAACGTTGCAGAGGCTAGCCTGAAACCAAAGGAACCACTCTTGGGTCCCGGATAATTAACCTCATTTTACCATTTTTTTTTTTGAAAGAACAGAGTAAACCTGAACCGTCATCATTTGTCCTGCAATATAGGGCCACTTTTGGGCCCATAAACTAGGTAAGAAATAAGAGAACATAAATACATAATTCTTATACACAGCATTGCAGATGATAGATATAAATAACTAAACTATTAACTTAGGAAACAAGAACCACTAGATAACCACATTATACCCATCTACTTATGTGGAAGGATATATAATACTGGCGCCAACACATATAAATGTAAACTTGTATACACACATATTCATGAAACCACATATCAATAGCTGTTCGCATATATCAATTTTCCAAGGTATAAAAGAAAATTAACAGTAGCGCACATTCTGATAAAGCAAACTATACTGTACAATTATATATGGCACTAGTAATGTATTAGTCATTTTTTGTTCACAGATAGAGAATATATACATGGCTATAAATTGTGATAGGCAAATCTATGCCATAAAATCAGAACCATAGGTACTCATTAATAGCCTATACATCAGCTACAAAACTGTAATATCACTCTTGAGTCCTTAGCAGTTTATAGATATAGTTATATGTGGTCCTGTTTGTACTCTATAGAAAATAAACCAGGAGGGGCTATTTCACACTCTATTGTGGGGATTTCACACCATCTTTAAAACTATCCCTTCAGTGAGTAATGTTATGAAGGGCTTATTTGATCATTTTTTAGAGTTCTACTCCCCTCTAGTGGAGATTTCCGGCATTGACAGGAGACCATGTGATACTTTTTAGTCCGTCTTATGGCTGGAGAGATAGCTTGAACTGAATGGAACACTGAATAGGGAGAAAGCTTATTTAGGTAAACGTAGGCAATACTGGCTAATAATTATGTGGCTCCACATTCTAAATAAGTCCCTAGTTCCCTTCAAGAATATAAAACAATGCCAGACTACTTGTGATACTGAGATCCTTCTGCTGATAACAGAACATGGAGGACATCATTAACACTGTTAGAAATTCAAAAGTTAAAAGGTACTAAATTCAGAGGGATAGATAATCAACAAATAACCTTTGCACTAAACAACTCTGTAAAAAGTTATGCTAACGTATTATTATTATTTATTATTATCGGTTATTTGTAGAGCGCCAACAGATTCCGCAGCGCTATACAGATTCCGCAGCGCTATACAGATTCCGCAGCGCTATCAAACAATAATATTCTGTAAACATTCACTGATATCCACATAAAAAAAGTTATAATCATGGGGGGCGGAGCCAAGCCGTGCTGGAACATGGCTGCGTTCTAGCTGAGCTCCGTAGCTGTCGTAGCTCTAATGACACATAAAGGATAAGCGGAGGTCTTAAATTTGCCATTTCTAAACAGCTAACACTTAAGCCCTGAAACGGAGAAAGAATTTGCTGGCTGCAGACCCGTGGGGAGATTTTAGGTGTGGTTTTTGTTTGACCTGGTAGAATTTGCGGCCGCCATCTTTGATTACATAGAGGAGAGAAAACTCTGCAGGCGCTCGCATAACGCATTCACGGAATACCTACCTGATACAGCCAGCCACACAGGGGCCACCCGCATTCTCCCCACTCACGACCGGAACGGTTTCTGTCACCTGGATTAAACATAGGACCACTGAGCTGCCCGGTGTACTACCGCATCGTTTCGATCTGCGGCCTACGCAGGGGTGAGTTTCACGGCCCAGACTGTGGGGGCCCCACCGCAAACACTACACGCTAACAGAAATACTTAGACTGTAGAGAGATCATATTATACCTGCAAGTTTGGTGTGTAAAGAGGAGGCGATCTATCCACCCCCTGCGAGGCCTATGCGATCTGCTAGATTTCATCTGGCCTATTTTCTAATTTAAAACTCCAAGGCCTACATAACTATAAACTAACACTCCATAATCAACGGGCCTCTTACCAGCCACCGGGAGTGAGTGATCAAGATCCTGTCTAGGCCTGACCCATTCGTCTGACGAGTTGCAGGTGGTGCTGAAATGTCACAACGCAAAGGCCCAAAGTCAGATAAACCACCTAAAGCAATATCGACTACGCCATCAGTGTCTACTTTTTTCCAATCATCAGAGACATCACCCCCTGAAACATCTGACTCTCAAGAAAAGTCCCCTTCAGACTTACAAATAGAATCTTCATCTTTGCATCATCACACATTAAAGATGCTACAATCACAACTTGCAGACCTTCCCTCTAAGTCTGACCTGGCTTCCTTAAAGTCCTTTATCAAAGAAGAAATGAGGGACCTTAAAAAAGAATTAACAGATATGGGCTCTCGAATTGAATACCTGGAAGAGGGGCAAGATGCTCTTAATAATTTAGTCAGCTCCAATACAACTCAGTTATCAATACAAGATTCAATTGTCCAAAGGAAAAGATAGAGGACTTAGATAATCGTGGAAGGCGCAATAACCTTAGGATACGTGGTGTTCCAGAAGAGGTCCAGCAAGACCAGTTAAAATCATATCTGAAGGACTTATGCGCCTTTTTATTACCAAGGTCACCTACTCTCCAGACCGAAGACATTGAGCGAATACACAGGGCTCTTAGACCACCTTCAAAGCCGCCTGCACCCCCCAGGGATGTAATTATTAAGTTTCTACGCTACACCATTAAAGAAGATCTATGGCACGCAGCACGGGCTAGAAGAGAAATCTCGTTCAGAGACAGTTCCTTGCAGATATATCAAGATCTCTGCCCGCATATTATTCAGAGGAGGAAGGAGGTGAGATTTATCACAAAAGCTCTCCAGGACAATGACATTCGATATCGATGGGGTTTCCCCTTCAGTATAATAGCTACTCACCAGGGCACTCAAGCCATATATAAGAACTTCCAAGACCTAGAAAATTTCTCCAAGAAATTAAATATCTCTATCCATCCCCCAGAGGATAATGTCCTGAACTCATCCTCCCAATTAAAAGACAATAATCGTGACCCTCCCGGGGAGCAACGATCTCAATGGATCAAATCACAACCTAAGAGACGTAAAACAGACCCTCCACCTCGAGAGGACTCCCACTAGCAACTTCACAAGGACCTTTTTCCTTTAACTCACAAGCCCTTGAAAACACCTCCTAACATTATGACTCAATCTAAGGTTACAACAACGACCATACTGTAGTACTCCATAAGGAGGTACCTGAATATGAAGGTTGGGTAAGACATAAGTTAAAAATATTGTTGTGATGTGATGTTTGGTTTAGTTTAAATAACACCAAAAAAAGTTTTGATTGCATCCCCCTACCCTAAGCTTCTTATGGGGCCTACCCAATTCAGTCCCTCCATCATCACACTACTCTCTCATGTAGTGGAGAGAGGGGCATAACACATTCATACACCAAGAAAGATGGAAAGGGATCCTCTTTCTACTAGGAGGTCCTCATTGACTATGCAAATATGACTTTTTTATCATGCCCTCGGGGACTTAAATGCTAAATTTCCTTATGATTTAAGTTAAGTCTTCACCTGTTAAACCAATAGGGCTCGCCCAGAAGGGTCATTCTGACCTATATGCTAGAAATGTTACACATACAAAGCACTAATATTGTACTGATGATATAATGTTCAGTTTGTATTTCATGTTGTAATGAAAGTCTTGTTTTTACTCATTTACTGTGATATCAGAGGGATAGACCAGGCAGATGTTGTTTGCTTAGAATAGATCCACCTCTCTCACAGACAGACCCCCCCGCTATCCTATACTATAACTTGAATATATTTGTTTAGAGCAAAGATACAACACCATTTCCCCCAATTATGGTGTATAATTTCACAGATACACTATGTGTTGAAAATGTTTACTACAGTTTTTTTTCTGTTTGTTACTGTTTCGATATATATGTTTCTTTCATGTAATTAGCAAGAGTCCATGAGCTAGTGACGTATGGGATATACATTCCTACCAGGAGGGGCAAAGTTTCCCAAACCTTAAAATGCCTATAAATACACCCCTCACCACACCCACAATTCAGTTTTACAAACTTTGCCTCCGATGGAGGTGGTGAAGTAAGTTTGTGCTAGATTCTACGTTGATATGCGCTCCGCAGCAAGTTGGAGCCCGGTTTTCCTCTCAGCGTGCAGTGAATGTCAGAGGGATGTGAGGAGAGTATTGCCTATTTGAATGCAGTGATCTCCTTCTACGGGGTCTATTTCATAGGTTCTCTGTTATCGGTCGTAGAGATTCATCTCTTACCTCCCTTTTCAGATCGACGATATACTCTTATATATACCATTACCTCTGCTGATTCTCGTTTCAGTACTGGTTTGGCTTTCTACAAACATGTAGATGAGTGTCCTGGGGTAAGTAAATCTTATTTTCTGTGACACTCTAAGCTATGGTTGGGCACTTTGTTTATAAAGTTCTAAATATATGTATTCAAACATTTATTTGCCTTGACTCAGAATGTTCAACTTTCCTTATTTTTCAGACAGTCAGTTTCATATTTGGGATAATGCATTTGAATTATTCATTTTTTCTTACCTTCAAAAATTTGACTCTTTTTTTCCTGTGGGTTGTTAGGCTCGCGGGGGCTGAAAATGCTTCATTTTATTGCGTCATTCTTGGCGCGGACTTTTTTGGCGCAAAAATTCTTTTCCGTTTCCGGCGTCATACGTGTCGCCGGAAGTTGCGTCATTTTTTGACGTTATTTTGCGCCAAAAATTTCGGCGTTCCGGATGTGGCGTCATTTTTGGCGCCAAAAGCATTTAGGCGCCAAATAATGTGGGCGTCTTATTTGGCGCTAAAAAATAAGGGCGTCGCTTTTGTCTCCACATTATTTAAGTCTTATTTTTTTCAGTGCTTCTGGTTGCTAGAAGCTTGTTCTTTGGCATTTTTTCCCATTCCTGAAACTGTCATTTAAGGAATTTGATCAATTTTGCTTTATATGTTGTTTTTTCTCTTACATATTGCAAGATGTCTCACGTTGCATCTGAGTCAGAAGATACTACAGGAAAATCGCTGTCTACTGCTGGAGCTACCAAGCTAAGTGTATCTGCTATAATTTTTGGTATCTGTTTCTCCAGCTGTTGTTTGTATTGCATGTCATGACAAACTTATTAATGCAGATAAAATTTCCTTTAGTACTGTTACATTACTTGTTGCTGTTCCGTCAACATCTAATTTTCAGAGTGTTCCTGATAAACATAAGAGATTTTATTTTTTAAATCCATTAAGAAGGCTATGTCTGTTATTTCTCCTTCTAATTTACATAAAAGTCTTTTTAAAACTTCTCTTTTTTCAGATGAATTTTTAAATGAACATCATCATTCTGATACTGATAATGGTTCTTCTGGTTAAGAGGTTTCTGTCTCAGAGGTTGATGCTGATAAATCTTTGTATTTGTTCAAGATGGAATTTATTCGTTCTTTATTTAAAGAAGTATTAATTGCATTAGAAATAGAGGATTCTGGTCCTCTTGATTCTAAATCTAAACGTTTAAATAAGGTTTTTAAATCTCCTGTAGTTATTCCAGAAGTCTTTAATCTCCCTGATGCTATTTCTGAAGTAATTTCCAGGGAATTGAATAATTTGGGTAATTCTTTTACTCCTTCTAAACGTTTAAGCAATTATATCCTGTGCCATCTGACAGATTAGAGTTTTTTTGGGACAAAATCCCTAAGGTTATGGGGCTGTCTCTACTCCTGCTAAATGTGCTACTATTTCTACGGCAGATAGTACTTCATTTAAGGATCCTTTAGATAGGAAAATTGAATCCTTTCTAAGAAAAGCTTACTTATGTTCAGGTAATCTTCTTAGACTTGCTATATTTTTAGCGGATGTTGCTGCAGCTTCAACTTTTTGGTTAGAAGCTTTAGCGCAACAAGTAACAGATCATAATTTTATAGCATTATTATTATTCTATAACATGCTAATAATTTTATTGGTGATACCATCTTTTGATATCATTAGAGTTGATGTCAGGTATATGTCTCTAGCTATTTTAGCTAGAAAAGCTTTATGGATTAAACTTGGAATACTGATATGTCTTCTAAGTCAAATTTGCTTTCCCTTTCTTTCCAGGGTAATAATTTATTATTTCAACTGTTTCTGGAAGGAAGGGAACTTTTTTACCAAAGGATAAAAAATCTAAGGTAAATTTAGGTCTAATAATCATTTCGTTCCTTTCCTCACAATAAGGAACAAAAGCCTGATCCTTCATTCTCAGGAGTGGTATCAGTTTGGAAACTATTTCCAGTTTGGAATATATCCAAGCCTTTTAGAAAACCTATAGCCAGCTCCTGAGTACCCATGTAGGTGCGGACCTTATTCCAGCTCAGCTGGTATGGGGCAGATTACGTTTTCTTCAAAGAATTTTTGATCAATTCCGTTCTCAATTTCTGGTTTCAGAACATTGTTTCAGAAAGGTACAGAATTGGCTTCAGTTAAAGCCTCCTGCTAAGAGATTTTTTTCTTTCCCGTGTCCCAGTT
This sequence comes from Bombina bombina, assembly GCF_027579735.1. Lineage (NCBI taxonomy): Eukaryota > Metazoa > Chordata > Amphibia > Anura > Bombinatoridae > Bombina > Bombina bombina. The sequence goes on from NC_069500.1 coordinate 1,404,744,161, forward strand.
AACACAGCAAAGGCTCAGCATTTCTGAAATATGTTTCAGATCTAGAGTTGGCTGGAGTAATTATGCCAGTTCCAGTTCTGGAACAGGGGCTGGGGTTTTATTTTATCTCTTCATTGTACCAAAGAAGGTCAATTCCTTCAGACCAGTTCCGGATCTATCAATATTGAATCGTTATGTAAGGATACCAACATTCAAGATGGTTACTGTAGGACTGTCCTGCCTTTTGTTTAGCAAGGGCATTATATGTCTACAATAGATTTACAGGATGTGTATCTACATATTCCGATTCATCCAGATCACTTTTAGTGTCTGAGATTCTCTTTTTAGACAAGCATTACCAGTTTTGTGGCTCTACCGTTTGGCCTAGCCTCAGTTCCAAGAATTTTTTTCAAAGGTTCTCGGTGCCCTTCTGTCTGTAATCAGAGAACAGGGTTTTTTGGTATTTCCTTATTGGACAATATCTGGGTACTTGCTCAGTCTTCTCATTTTCGAAGAATCTCATACGAATCGACTTGTGTTGTTTCTTCAAGTTCATGGTTGGAGGATCAATTTACCAATCAGTTCATTGATTCCTCAGACAAGTGTAACCTTTTTAGGTTTCTAGAATAGATTCAGTGTCTATGACTCTGTCCTTGTCAGACAAGAGAAGTTTAACATTGATATCAGCTTGTCAAAACCTTCAGTCACAATCATTCCCTTTGGTAGCCTTATGCATGGAAATTTTAGGTCTTAGGACTGCCGCATCAGATGCGATCTCCTTTGCTCGTTTTCACATGCGACCTCTTCAGCTCTGTATGCTGAACCAATGGTGCAGGGATTACTCAAAGATATCTCAATTAATATCTTTAAACCGATTATACGACACTCTCTGACATGGTGGGCAGATCACCATCGTTTAGTTCAGGGGGCTTTTTTGTTCTTCCGACCTGGACTATAATCTCAACAGATGCAAGTCTTACAGGTTGGGGAGCTGTGTGGGGGTATCTGACGGCACAAGGGGTTTGGGAATCTCAGGAGGTGAGATTTCCGATCAATATTTTGGAACTCCGTGCAATTTCAGAGCTCTTCAGTCTTGGCCTCTTCTGAAGAGAGAGTTGTTCATTTGTTTTCAGATAGACAATGTCACAACTGTGGCATACATCAATCATCAAGGAGGGACTTACAGTCCTCTGGCTATGAAAGAAGTATCTCGAATTTTGGTTTGGGCGGAATCCAGCTCCTGTCTAATCTCTTCGGTTCATATCCCAGGTATGGACAATTGGAAAGCGGATTATCTCAGTTGCCAAACGTTGCACCTGGGCGAATGGTCTTCACCCAGAGGTATTTCCTCAGATTGTTCAAATGTGGGAACTCTCAGAAATAGATCTGATGGCTTCTCATCTAAACAAAAAACTTCCCTGGTATCTGTCCGGATCCAGGGATCCTCGGGCGGAGGCAGTGGATGCATTATCTCTTCCTTACAAGTGTCATCCTGCCTATTTCTTTCCGCCTCTAGTTCTTCTTCCAAGGGTATTCTCTAATATTCTAAAGGAATGCTCGTTTGTCCTGCTGGTAGCTCCAGCATGGCCTCACAGGTTTTGGTATGCGGATCTTGTCCGGATGGCCTCTTGCCAGCTGTGGACTCTTCCGTTAAGACCAGTCTTTCTGTCTCAAGGTTCTTTTTTCCATCAGGATCTCGAAACCTTAATTTTAAGGTGTGGAGTTTGAACGCTTGATTCTTGGTCAAAGAGGTTTCTCTGACTCTGTGATTGATACTATGTGACAGGCTCGTAAATCTGTATCTAGAGAGATATATTATAGAGTCTGGAAGACTTATATTTCTTAAGGATGGTTTAGATAAAGGTTTGTCCGCAAGTTTCTTGAAAGACAAATCTCTGCTCTTTCTGTTCTTTTTCACAGAAGGATTGCTAATCTTCCTGATATTCATTGTTTTGTACAAGCTTTGGTTCGTATAAAACCTGTCATTAAGTCAATTTCTCCTCTTTGGAGTTTGAATTTGGTTCTGGGGGCTCTTCAAGCTTCTCCTTTTGAACCCATGCATTCTTTGGTCGTTATATTACTTTCTTGGAAAGTTTTGTTTCTTTTGGCCATCTCTTCTGCCAGAAGAGTCTCTGAATTATCTACTCTTTTTTGTGAGTCTCCTTTTCTGATTTTGCATCAGGATAAGGCGGTGCTGCGAACTTCTTTTGAATTTTTTACCTAAGGTTGTGAATTCTAACAACATTAGTAGAGAAGTTGTGGTTCCTTCATTATGTCCTAATCCTATGAATTCTAAGGAGAAATCATTGCATTCTTTGGATGCTGTTAGAGCTTTGTAATATTATGTTGAAGCTACTAAGTCTTTCCGAAAGACTTCTAGTCTATTTGTCATCTTTTCCGGTTCTAGAAAAGACCAGAAAGCTTCTGCCATTTCTTTGGCATCTTGGTTGAAATCTTTATTTCATCATGCCTATGTTGAGTCGGGTAACACTCCGCCTCAAAGGATTACAGCTCATTCTATTAGGTCAGTTTCTACTTCCTGGGCGTTTAAGAATGAAGCTTCGGTTGATCAGATTTGCAAAACAGCAACTTGGTCCTCTTTGCATACTTTTACTAAATTCTACCATTTTGATGTGTTTTCTTCTTCTGAAGCAGTTTTTGGTAGAAACGTACTTCAGGCAGTGGTTTCAGTTTGAATCTTCTGCTTATGTTTTTTCATTAAAATTTTATTCTGGGTGTGGATTATTTTCAGCAGGAATTGGCTGTCTTTATTTTATCCCTCCCTCTCTAGTGACTCTTGTGTGGAAAGATCCACATCTTGGGTAATCATTATCCCATACGTCACTAGCTCATGGACTCTTGCTAATTACATGAAAGAAAACATAATTTATGTAAGAACTTACCTGATAAATTCATTTCTTTCATATTAGCAAGAGTCCATGAGGCCCGCCCTTTTTTGTGGTGGTTTTGATTTTTTTGTATAAAGCACAATTATTCCAATTCCTTATTTTATATGCTTTCGCACTTTTTTCTTATCACCCCACTTCTTGGCTATTCGTTAAACTGAATTGTGGGTGTGGTGAGGGGTGTATTTATAGGCATTTTAAGGTTTGGGAAACTTTGCCCCTCCTGGTAGGAATGTATATCCCATACGTCACTAGCTCATGGACTCTTGCTAATATGAAAGAAATGAATTTATCAGGTAAGTTCTTACATAAATTATGTTTTTTGAAGTCTCGAATGTTCCAACATGTGTTTATTCCAAAGTCAGGAGTTCGATATACCATTATCTCAAGTCATCCAAAATAAGTTTCATGCTAACAATTCATGTCAACAATAACAATGAATAATCTTAAAATATTGTCCCATAACGTAAAGGGTCTCAATATTCCGCAGAAAAGATCTGTGGCAGTTAAAGACTATAAAAGACTACACTGTGATGTGGTGATGATTCAAGAGACCCACTTTAAAAGAGGCCATGAGCCCAAATCCTCCTTTTTGAAATTTGGCCCTACATATTTTGCCTCAAACTCCACTAAGCATAATGTTGTAGGAATACTAATCAATAAAAACACCCCCCTTAAGGTTAACTCAGTTACCAGAGACAGGGAGGGTAGGTATTTAATTCTCACGGGGTCTTTCCACCATAAAAATATTACATTAGTTAATATCTATGCCCCCAGCCTAGACTCCCCTCGTTTTTTTCAGCATATATGTAAAAGAAGTATGGACACACGCCAAGGTTGTTTGATGATTGGTGGTGATTTTAACATAGCCTTAGACCCATTAATAGATTGCTCCACAGGCACATCTTCAACCTCTACCAAAGTCCTACACCTAGTCAAAACCCATCTCTCCTCCTTAGCAGTTCATGATGCTTGGCGCCTGCACCATCCTAAAGTTAGAGACTACACCTTCTATTCCTACCCACACCAACATTACTCCAGGATAGACTATCTCATGATCGATGTCACCAGCCTGGCACAAGTTACATGAACAGAGATTCTTCCCATAACGTGGTCAGACCACGCCATGATTAGTTGTACACTAAACTTCCCACTTCAACCCCACCTGCAGCGAACCTGGAAACTAGATGAGACCCTTTTAAAAGATCCCATGATCAGAATTCAAACGGCCAACAAACTAGAAGAGTATTTCAAGATAAATGATACTCCTGGCATTAATCCCCAACACTTATGGAATGCACATAAGTGATTTTTACGTGGAGAACTAATAGCTATGAAATCTGCCAAAATAAAACAAAACCATATTTACCTTTCTTCTCTGTTGGCAGATTTAAACAAATTACAGGAAATACATAAGGCCTTCCCTAGTGATTGTTCCCTATTAGACAGTCTCGACCATAAGAGGCAACAGCTCAATTGCTACCTAGGCAAGGAAGCTAAACGAAACGCTTTATATCTAAAGAAGAAATTCTATGAGGGGGCAAACAAGCAAGGGAGGATGTTAGCCAGACAACTGAAGAGAAAAACACTTAGTAGATATATCACACATATTAAGGATGAAAAGGGCAAGGACTGTTATACATCTGTGGACATAGCAGAAAAGTTCAGACAGTACTATGAATCATTATATAACCTGAATCGTAGTGATACAGCCCCAACAGACAATGCCATACAAGATTATTTAGCACAATTAGGCCTCCCCAAAATCACATCAGAACAAAAAGATGACTTAGACGCCCCTTTCACATCATCTGAGATTCTGAATGCAATCAAATCCCTTAAGGGGGGCAAAGCACCGGGACCGGACGGCTTTGGAAATGAGTATTATACCACTTTTAAAGACCTCTTGACTCCCTACCTTCTACGATATTTCCATACGATTGAAGAGGACTGTATGTTTCCCCCCATAGCTTTACATGCTAAAATAACTTTGATACCGAAACCAAATAAATCCTGCTTGTTTATCCCAAATTACAGACCTATTTCTTTACTTAATTCAGACATTAAAATATATGCTAAAATTATGGCAAATCGCCTGAATAAAGTACTGCCCCAAATTATTCACCAAGACCAGGTGGGCTTTGTCCCTTTCCGTGAAGCCAAAGATAACACGGTGCGCAGCCTACATTTACTATGGTATGCCCGTTCGCATAATATTCCCTCTGTTTGGCTGTCCACGGATGCGGAAAAGGCCTTCGACCGTGTCGGATGGCCTTTCCTTAAAGCCGTACTCAACTCATTTGGGCTGGGGGCTAAGACTATACACAAAATCTTTGCTCTATACAACAAACCTAGTGCCCAGATTACTCTTAATGGTATCATATCTGACTCATTGCAAATAACAAATGGGACGAGACAGGGATGCCCCTTGTCCCCACTGCTGTTTGCCTGCCTCATAGAAGCCCTAGCAACTAAAATTAGATCAAATAGAAATATACAGGGATTCCCCATAGGTGGGGAGGTATATAAGATGTCATTATTCGCAGATGACATTCTGTTTTCACTACAAAACCCTATAGATTCTATCCCACCACTGTTAGAAGAATTGGAGTTATTCAATAAGCTAACAAATTTCAAAATAAACGAAACCAAATCAGAAATGTTAGGGGTTGCCCTAGACTCTACGACGGAAACGTTGATCTCCAATAGATGTTCATTTAAATGGTGTAAAGGGTCCCTGACATACCTAGGAGTCCAACTTACAGATAATGTAGACACACTTTTTTCATTAAACTACACCCCGATTAAAACAGCTTTGATGAGGGATCTCTCGTCATGGACGAGGAGAAATCTCTCCTGGCTAGGAAGAATTCATACAGTTAAGATGAATGCTTTCCCCCGCTTACTTTATATTATGCATACACTTCCCATACCTATCCCCAATAATTACACCCAGCAAATGCAGCGATTGTTCGGGTCGTTCATATGGAATAGACGCCCCCCCAGGATTAATAAACGTATTATGACTCGCTCAGTGACACAGGGAGGCCTTGGGGTCTCAGAAATTGAGAGTTACCGTAGGTCTATATTCTTGCAGAGAATTTTAGACTGGAGAATACACAGTGCACATAAGAGGTGGATCCGACTAGAGGAGAGACTCAATGAGGGGGTTCACCTCCCCTCAATCTGCTGGAAACCTAATTTTCATGTCTCCAGTGGTCGGATTACTAACCCATTTACGCAGGAGACACTTAGGGTCTGGGAATATGCCACTAGAATGAACCCTTATCTGACTTCATGCCCTAGCCCCCTGACATCTCTTGCGTATAATGATGAGTTTTCACTGCTTCCGCTTGCTAGAAATGGGGTAGAAGAAGACATAATAAAAGAGACTGTCATTGCCCAAGTTACTGCTAATGAGCAAATAAACACCCAAGCTCAGATGCTGGAAAAAGGATACTCATGGGCCGCTAATTGGTTCTCATATAGAAGGGTACACCATTACGTGACAACACACGAACATCACCCTAACATGACTAGACCATTGACAGTAATAGAAAAATTATTTTCCTCATCCCCACCACTCAGACATAGTCTCTCTTATTTATACAGCATTATCACTCACCCTCCCCCGGGTGATCTTACTCGCTCCATAGAGGCTTGGGAAAAAGAACTAGGGCTTCCAATAATGCCCCAAACAGCCACCAATATCTTTCACAATACCAAGGCCTGCTCCACATCATCCCGAATAAAAGAAATAAACCTCAAAATTCTCCATTCTTGGTATATGACCCCCAAGAGGATTCATAATATTATTTCCTAACACCAATAATACTTGCTGGAGATGCGGTCATGTGGGTAGTGGCATGGGCCACATGTGGTGGTGGTGCTCTCACCTAAATTACCTGTGGAGAAATATAATAGCTGAGATAGAAAGTATTTTTCAAATAATCCTCCCCCTAGACCCTCTCGTGTGGCTACTTAATAAATCAATAAAGCTCCCACAGGCTCACCATAAACCACTCTTAAGAATCATGATCAATGGGGTTAAAACACTGGTAGCACAGAATTGGAAATCTAAAGAGGTACCCTCAATAAAAATGTGGCAAAATAAAGTTACTGAACTAATTGAACTAGAGGAATATGGCTCCTACACCTTAAATAAAAGAGATTGTTTTATAGAACTACAGAATACTTGGGAACAGTACCTTAAAACTTGTTGAACTAAATCTCTGTCTTGCCTAATGTCTAAACCTGTATCTCCTTGACTCAATGTGACTTATTAGTGAATGGCTATTATATTTTCAGAAATATTAGAACTCATTGATAGCTGTGATGGCTGGAAACATCGAGACTCTTATGTTTAAGTTATGTAAATTAGTTAAAAGAACTAGAGTAATAAAACTAGAATCCAAGAAACATGCTAAGTTGTACTAGAAACGCACAGGAATGTCTCCTTTAATTACATGTCATCTGAAAATGTACATGAAACTGTATTTGATTTGTAACTAATTTTTCTTTGAGATGTTGTAAACTATTACTGATTGGATTCTTAATAAAAAGATTTTGAAAAAAAAACAAAAAAAAAACTTTATAATCATATGCATTTAGCGCACTAGGAGATAAATGTAATGGACTTCAGTAATGGGAGTGCGGTAGCTGTTAATGGTTCAGATCTCCAACTCAGTGTCCCACTGTCAAAACGACAATCATCACCTTCAATGTCAGACACATCCAGCCAAAGGCTATACAAACATATTGCAAGAGTCAGATGGCTTAAAAAAGAATGATAAAAAAATAAAAGAAACAAAGGACTTGCGGTTCTATCAAACTTTGAAGATGTAAATTCAGCCTACTCCTGCTCTGTTGAAGGAGTTAACCAGCAGCTGCTGTTAGTGTCCCCAGTATTTCACAAGCAAGTATAGCACATCTAGAAGGGAACAATGTATAGATATAGGTAAATCATAAGATGGAAAATATAAACACCTCGAATGGAAGAGCGTGTACATTCAATGCTACTTAGAAAGACATAATTATCTCTGTAATACTATTATTCACCTTAATGTAAGTGGTCTAGGAGACTATATTGCAGTTTTGCATCTAAAATACTTCTACATGGGACTATATCAGTATATAGGTGATGTGTTTGCTAAGCTACCTCATCCGCAGGCAGCTCAGCAGGGGAAATAGAAGCCATTTACAATGTCTCAGACCTAGCTGCACTGATAAGGTGAAGTAGCTCCATAATTAGTATGCACATACATGAACCAGTATTTTATAGTTAACATTAACTAGTAAGTGCCTAGGGTACATATAAGAAAGGGGCTGACTATTGTACATTAAAGGTCTAATAGAAAAGATAAGAGGTATTTAGTCCAACATAGCCTAAACTGCAAATCAAATGTAAATAACCCCATAATGTGCCGGCTCGGAAACAAATCCTCCTTGTAGTAATATGCAGAGAGTAAAAGCTCAAAACAGTGCCCCAGCCCTCCAGAGTTATTCACACATCGGGCGGCATTTAAAAGTCTCTCCATCTCAGCACTAAATTGCAGTTCCCATGCGGTAGAGGTCTTAGTGCTATTAAGTGGCTGGAATGTGTAATCTGTCTGTACTGCCTTTGTTGATGGGGGGTATACCAGCTTCGCATCTCCAGTGCAGTCCCCTGTATAGAACTTGAGAATGAACTCCGGAGCACAGTTATTAGCCGATGTGGTAGTCTTTTTCCTTGTCTCCAAGTCCGGAGGAACCTCCTCTATTAGTGCGTACAGCTCTTGAAATCCATCGGGCATAGCCGATAGTGTCTCTGTGCCCAAAACTGTGTCCAGCAACGGGGTGAGCAATGCTTCTACATCTCTAATGAGACTGTTAAAATGCTCCACCAAAGTTAGACTTAGCTCTTCTAGGATCAGTTCAAAATTTGACGCCATGTTGGAAGTTAACATTAGCAAAGTCTTTGTAACGCAATATCCCAAATTGCCTCTGCCTTTATGCAATTTAGTAATCGTTACACAACATTTTCCAGGACTATCAATTATTTTAACGTTCCCTAAGTTTTCTTACTTCAGTGCAAATGACTGGATATTCTGAATATTCAGGATACTGGGGGGTAGATATGGTTCTAGGCCGTGATCAGGCCTCCACTGCGCACCACATCTATATCAGGCTGCGAGGCTGAGAACTACTATAAAAATAGTGTAAATCAGCTCCACAAGTTTTCACTTATAATAAGTCCTTAGAAAAATTCTGAATTTGCGGCATAAAGAGAGACAAACAGTGGTTTTATCCTCCCTTGCTATCAGCCAGAACTATGAAGCAGCCATCTTGGCCGATGGTCAGACACGCCCCCTTGAATTTAGTTCTTAATGTTCTTCAAGGGGTTCCGTTTTGAACCTATGCATTCCATAGATATTAAGCTGTTATCTTGGAAAGTTTTGTTTTTGGTTGCTATTTCTTCTGCTCGTAGAGTTTCTGAGCTTTCAGCATTACAATGTGATTCGCCTTATCTTATCTTCCATTCTGATAAGGTGGTTTTATGTACCAAACCTGGGTTCCTTCCTAAGGTTGTTTCTAATAAGAATGTTAATCAGGAAATCGTTGTTCCTTCATTATGTCCTAATCCTTCTTCTAAGAAGGAGCGTAAGTTGCATAACCTGGACGTGGTCCGTGCCTTGACGTTTTACTTGCAGGCGACTAAGAATTTCCGTCAATCGTCTTCATTATTCATTGTTTATTCTGGAAAGCGTAGGGGTCAGAAAGCTACGGCTACCTCTCTTTCTTTTTGGCTGAAGAGTATCACCCGTCTGGCGTATAAGACTGCTGGACAGCAGCCTCCTGAAAGAATTACGGCTCATTCTACTAGGGCTGTGGCTTCCTCATGGACATTTAAATACAATGCTTCTGTTGAACAGATTTGCAAGGCTGCAACTTGGTCGTCTCTTCATACTTTTTCTAAAGTTTACAAATTTATACTTTTTGCTTCTTCTGAGGCTGGTTTTGGGAAAAAGGTTCTTCAAGCAGTGGTGCCTTCCGTTTAGGTCCATGTCTTGTCCCTCCCTTTCATCCGTGTACTGTAGCTTTGGTATTGTATCCCACAAGTAAGGATAAAATCCGTGGACTCGTCATATCTTGTAGAAGAAAAGTAAATTTATGCTTAGCTGATAAATTAATTTCTTCTACGATATGACGAGTCCACGACCCACCCTGTCATTTTTTAAAGACAGATGTAAAATTAGTTATATTTTTTGTAAGCTTCAGTCACCTCTGCACCTTTGGCTTTTCCTTTCTCTTCTCTGCTGTGGTGCTCTTTGCCACTTCCTATTAGCAGGAGGATAAATCCCACAAGTAAGGATGAAATCCGTGGACTCGTCATATCATAGAAGAAATTAATTTATCAGGTAAGCATAAATTTACTTTTTTTGCCTCAGGATAAAAGACGTAAGGGTAAATCTAAAGATTCTAACCATTTTCGTTCCTTTCAAAAAAATAAGGAACAGAAACCTAATCCTTCCCCCAAGGAATCTGTTTCCAATTGGAATAAATCCAAGCCATTTAAGAAACCAAAGCCAGCCCCCAAGTCCGCATGAAGGTGCGGCCCTAATTTCAGCTCAGATTAAGATTTTTCAAGGATATTTAGACAAATTCTGTCTAAAATCAATGGATTCAGAGTATTGTCTCTCAGGGGTACCGAATAGGATTCAGAGTAAGATCTCCTGTGAGAAGATATTTTCTCTCACGCATTCCAGCAAATCCAGTAAAGGCTCAGGCTTTCCTGAAGTGTGTTTCAGACATGTAGCTTTCAGGGGTAATCATGCCAGTTCCATTTCAGGAACAGGGTCTGGGGTTTTATTCAAATCTATTCATTGTCCCAAAGAAAGAAAATTCATTCAGACCAGTTCTTTATCTAAAAAATTTGAATCGTTATGTAAGAGTGACTATAAGGACTATTCTGCCTTTTGTTCAGAAAGGGCATTATATGTCCACAATAGACTTACAGGATGCATATCTTCATATTCTGATTCACCGAGATCATTATCAGTTTCTGAGATTCTCTTCTCTAGATAAGCATTACCAATTTGTCGCTCTTACTTTTGGCCTAGCGACAGCTCCAAAAATCTTTTCAAAGGTTCTCGGTGCCCTACTCTCTGTAATCAGAGAGCGGGGTATTGCGGTGTTTCCTTATTTGGACGATATCTTGGTACTAGCTCAGTCTGCAGAATCTCACACGAATCAACTAGTGTTTTATCTTCGAAAACATGGTTGGAGGATCAATTTTCCAAAAAGTTCTTTGATTCCTCAGACAAGGGTCACCGTTTTAGGTTGCCAGATAGATTCAGTGTCCATGACTCTGTCTCTAACAGACAAGATACATTTAAAATTGGTTGCAGCCTGTTGGAACCTTCAGTCTCAGTCATTCCCTTTAGTAGCTATGTGCATGGAAGTTTTAGGTCTCATGACTGCAGCATCAGACGCGATCCCGTTTGCTCATTTTCATATGAGACCTCTCCAGTTTTGTATGCTGAACCAATGGTGCAGGGATAATACAAGGATATCACAATTAATATCCTTAAATCCCAATGTTTGACTATCTCTGACTTGGTGGTTAGATAACCATCATATAGTTCTAGGGGCCTCTTTTGTTTTTCCAACCTGGACTGTGATTACAACAGATGCGAGTCTTTCAGGTTGGGGAGCTGTTTGGCGATCTCTGACAGCACAAGGGGTTTGGAAATCTCAAGAGTCGAGATTACCAATCAATATTTTGGAACTCCGTGCAATTTTCAGGACTCTTCAGATTTGGCCTCTGCTGAAGAGAGAACCGTTCATTTGTTTTCAGACAGACAATATCACAACTGTGGCATATGTCAATCATCAGGGTGGGACTCACAGTCCCCAACCTATGAAAGAAGTATCCCGGATACTTACTTGGGCGGAATCCAGCTCCTGTCTAATTTCTGTGGTTCATATCCCAGGTATAGACATTTGGGAAGCAGATTATCTCAGCCATCAGACTTTACATCCGGGGGGTGGTCCTAGAAAAAGGATATGTTAATTCTGGGATGGCGCTCAAATGGGGAGCTCAGAGAATAAATGTAAATAAAAATATAGAAATATAAAAATAGATAGAGGATATTATCAATGAACTGAATTAATGTATTAAATAAATATATGAGCAGTCTCTAAGATCAACGGATTCAAATGAATAGATGGAATTTAGTAACATTAAATGATATTTAATATATAAGTTTAATGTAACAATTGATTAAAAATAATAGTGATGCCGGCATCTAAAACAAACAAACATATGTGTGCGATAATAATTGCACTGTAAAATTAAATATGTGACTTCATCTAAAACAAATAATAACATAAATTTGATACATAAGCAATAATGGAAACCTGAGTCCTCCTGGTTATAGCGAAAAAATGTCCAGAAAAACAATAAATCTGTGCAAACTTAGTTGCAAAGGTGAACTCCGGAATGTGTATTGTATCCTGTTTTCTTCAATGTATTAATTGTTCAGCGTTCTCTGTGAGCGGTGGAGGAAGCAATGGTCCCCGTATGAACAGAACAAATCCGGGTTGAAGTTCAAAGGTATTCCGGTGTGAACACCTTAATGTTCCCAGGGATACAATTGTAGACCAGTGTTTTAGCCGGGATGTTTGCTGACCAGATGGATTAGTATGAGTAGGTCCCGGGACAGGAATTACACATATGGAGTCAGCTCAAACAAAGTTTTAATAGCTGCTCGATGTACCTGTCCTATCTACTTACGTATCCAATCTGGTAATAACAAAGTGTATAAGTTTGGTGCACAGAAGCAATCGGCAAAAAGATGCCTGTTTGCTCCAAATTACATTTTTAAATAGCCCACGCTGTATCTTCATTGGACCAGGTTAGGCCTTTCAGATTTTTCACAAAGGTGGGTGTGATATCCTATACCAACTGTTCAAAAAGAATGTTTATATACCAGTGATATCTGTAAATCCTATAGTAGAAATAATACAATTAGAAATGTCATTTAAAATGTCATTTAAAATAGCAGTAAAAATATCATAAAGGAAATTCTTCATATTTTACAGGGCAAGCATAGCTATTCTAAAAATTTTTTTAGAATAGCTATGCTTGCCCTGTAAAATATGAAGAATTTCCTTTATGATATTTAATTCCTATAAGTTTTGAATAACATTTTTTATGATATGTAATTTCTTTTGTGATATACAATTCCTTAGATACTTAGGTTTTATTTTTAGAGAGTTGCACTTTAGATTGATTCCTTTATGATATTTAATTCCTATAAGTTTTGAATAACATTTTTTATGATATGTAATTTCTTTTGTGATATACAATTCCTTAGATACTTAGGTTTTATTTTTAGAGAGTTGCACTTTAGATTGATTCCAACTTTTAGGTAACAGCCCAACAGATTTTATATCAGAACAAATAAACTAGTATGTTTTAAACATCGGTAAAAGATATTTTATAAATATAAGTGACATCTTAGAGGCTATGTAGCAATGAATTGAATCCGGTATGAGCGGTTTTTATTTTTAATGAAATTCAGAAAGTTATTGATACATTGATTGCTTGAGTCACTTAGATGTTATATTATTTATTTTTATTTTTATATTATTCTTGTCTTTTAGGAGATGCGATATAAGCACTGATATTTTAAATGACATTTTAAATGACATTTCTAAATGTATTATTTCTACTATAGGATTTACAGATATCACTGGTATATAAACATTGTTTTTGAACAGTTGGTATAGGATATCACACCCACCTTTGTGAAAAATCTGATAGGCCTAACCTGGTCCAATGAAGATACAGCGTGGGCTATTTAAAAATGTAATTTGGAGCAAACAGGCATCTTGATAAAGGCCCCTGGTGGCTGAAATGCGTTGATTTGCCGATTGCTTCTGTGCACCAAACTTATACACTTTGTTATTACCGGATTGGATACATAAGTAGATAGGACAGGTACATTGAGCTCACTCCATATGTGTAATTCCTGTCCCGGGACCTACTCATACTAATCCATCTGGTTAGCAAACATCCCGGCTAAAACACCGGTCTACAATTGTATCCCTGGGAACATTAAGGTGCTCACACCGGAATACCTTTGAACTTCAACCCGGATTTGTTCTGTTCATACGGGGACCATTGCTTCCTCCACCACTCACAGAGAACGCTGAACAATTCATACATTGACGAAAACAGGATACAATACACATTCCGGAATTCACCTTTGCAACTAAGTTTGCACAGATTTATTGTTTTTCTGGACATTTTTTCGCTATAACCAGGAGGACTCAGGTTTCCATTATTGCTTATGTATCAAATTTATGTTATTATTTGTTTTAGATGAAGTCACATATTTAATTTTACAGTGCAATTATTATCGCACACATATGTTTGTTTGTTTTAGATGCCGGCATCACTATTATTTTTAATCAATTGTTACATTTAACTTATTTATTAAATATCATTTAATGTTACTAGATTCCATCTATTCATTTGAATCTGTTGATCTTAGAGACTGCTCATATATTTATTTAATACATTAATTCAGTTCATTGATAATAGCCTCTATCTATTTTTATATTTCTATATTTTTATTTACATTTATTCTCTGAGCTCCCCATTTGAGCGCCATCCCAGAATTAACATATCCTTTTTCTAGATTAATTTAAGTGGATTTTATGAGGTTAATCCATTTGTATCCTCTGGTGATTGGCTATAGAGAAGTTAGAGTGTTGTATCTCTATAAACACCCCCGTGTTCCAGTATCCGGGGGGTGGTCCCTCCATCCAGATGTGTTTTCTCAGGTTGTTCAGATGTGGGGTCTTCCAGAAATAGATCTGATGGCTTCTCATCTAAACAAGAAACTTCCCAGGTACCTGTCCAGGTCCAGGGATCCTCAGGCGGACACTTCCTTAGTGTTATCAACCTGCTTATATGTTCCCGCCTTTAGTTCTTCTTCCAAGACTGATCTCCAAAATCATCATGGAGCAATCATTTGTGTTGCTGGTGGCTCCAGCATGGCCTCACAGGTTTTGGTATGTGGATCTTGTTCGGATGTCCAATTGCCAACCTTGGCCACTTCCATTAAGGCCGGACCTTCTGTCTCAAGGTCCTTTTTTCCATCAGGATCTCAAATCATTAAATTTGAAGGTATGGACATTGAACGCTTAGTGCTTAGTTATGGAGGTTTCTCTGATTCTGTGATTAATACTATGTTGCTGGCTTGTAAATCTGTTTCTAGAAAGATTTATTATCGAGTTTGGAAGACTTATATTTCATGGTGTTCTTCTCATAAATTCTCCTGGCATTCTTTTAGAATTCCTAGAATTTTACAATTTCTTCAGGATGTTTTTGAAGGTTTGTCTGCAAGTTCCTTGAATGGACAAATCTCTGCTCTTTCTGTTTTATTTCACAGAAATATTGCTAAACTTCTTGATATTCACTGTTTTGTACAGGGTTCGGTCTGTATTAAGCCTGTCATTAAATGAATTTCTCCTCCTTGGAGTCTTAATTTGGTTTTGAAGGCTTTGCAGGCTCCTCCGTTTAAACCTATGCATTCTTTGGACATTAAACTACTTTCTTGAAAAGTATTGTTCCTGTTGGAAATCTCTTATGCTAGAAGAGTTTCCGAATTATCTGCTCTTTCTTGTGAATCTCCTTTTCTGATTTTTCATCAGGATAAGGCAGTTTTGTGGAATTCATTTAAATTTCTTCCTAAGGTTGTGAATTCTAACAACATTAATAGAGAAATTGTTGTCCCTTCTTTGTGTCCTAATCCAAAGAATTCTTTGGAGAGATCCTTGCATTCTTTGGATGTGGTATGAGCTTTGAAATATTATGTTGAAGTTACTAAATATTTCAGGAATACTTCTAGTATATTTGTTATCTTTTCTGGTTCTAGGAAAGGTCAGAAGGCTTCTGCCATTTCTTTGGCATTGTGGTTAAAGCTTTTGATTCATCAGGCTTATTTGGAGTCGGGTCGGGACCCGCCTCAAAGAATTACAGCTCATTCTACTAGATCAGTCTCCACTTCGTGGGCTTATAAGAATGAAGCTTCAGTTGATCAGATTTGCAAAGCAGCAACTTGGTCTTCTTTGCATACATTTACTAAATTCTACCGTTTTGATGTATTTGCTTCTTCGGAAGCAGTTTTTGGTAGAAAAGTTCTTCAGGCAGCTGTTTCAGTTGGATTCCTCTGCTCATGTTTGAGTTTTTTTTCTTTTCATTATGAGAATAAAACTTAGATTTTGGGTTGTGGATTTATTTTTTTAAGCGAAAAATGGCTGTTATTATTGTATCCCTCCCTCTCTAGTGACTCTTCTGTGGAGTTCCACATCTTGGGTATTACTATCCCTTACGTCACTAGCTCATGGACTCTTGCCAATTACATGAAAGAACTTACCTGATAAATTAATTTCTTTCATATTGGCAAGAGTCTATGAGACCCACCCTTTTTATGGTGTTTAGGATTTTTTGTATAAAGCACAATTAATTCCAAATTCCTTTTTTGATGCTTTTTCTCCTTTCTTTATCACCCCACTACTTGGTGATTCATTAAACTGAATTGTGGGTGTGGTGAGGGGGGTATTTATAGGCATTTTGAGGTTTGGGAAACTTTGCCCCTCCTGGTAGGATTGTATATCCCATACGTCACTAGCTCATGGACTCTTGCCAATATGAAAGAAATTAATTTATCAGGTAAGTTCTTACATAAATTATGTTTTTCTCTCACACATCCCAGCAAATCCAGTAAAGGCTCAGGCTTTTCTGAAGTGTGTTTCAGACCTGGAGCTTTCAGGGGTAATCATACCAGTTCTGTTTCAGGAACAGGATCTGGGGTTTTATTCAAATCTATTCATTGTCCCAAAGAAAGAAAATTCATTCAGGCCAGTTCTGTATCTGAAAAATTGGATCGTTATGTAAGAGTGTCAACTTTCAAAATGGTGACTTATAAGGACTATTCTGCCTTTTTTTTAGCAAGGGCATTATATGTCCACAATAGACTTACAGGATGCATATCTTCATATTCCGATTCATCCAGACCACTATCAGTTTCTGAGATTCTCTTTTTTAGACAAGCATTACCAATTTGTCGCTCTTCCATTTGGCCTAGTGACAGCTCCAAGAATCTTTTCAAAGGTTCTCGGTGCCCTACTCTCTGTAATCAGAGAACAGGGTATTGCAGTGTTTCCTTATTTGGACAATATCTTGGTACTAGCTCAGTCTTTACATTCTGCAGAATCTCACATGAATCAACTAGTGTTGTTTCTTCAAAGACATGATTTTAGGATCAATTTACCAAAATGTTCTTTGGTTCCTCAGACAAGGGTCACCTTTTTAGGTTTCCAGATAGATTCAGTGTCCATGACTCTGTTTCTAACAGACAAGAGACGATTAAAATAGCTATGTGCATGGAAGTTTTAGGTCTCATGACTGCAGCATCGGACGCGATCCCCTTTGCTCGTTTTCATATGAGACGTATCCAGCTTTGTATGCTGAACCAATGGTGCAGGGATTATACAAATATATCACAATTAATATCCTTAAATCCCAATGTTCGACTCTCTCTGACTTGGTGGTTACTTAGATCACCATCGTATAGTTCAAGGGGCCTCTTTTGTTCGTCCAACCTGGACTGTGATCACAACCGATGCAAGTCTTTCAGGTTGGGGAGCTGTTTGAGGATCTCTGACAGCACAAGGGGTTTGGAAATCTCAAGAGGCGAGATTACCAATCAATATTTTAGAACTCTGTGCTATTTTCAGGGCTCTTCAGGTTTGGCCTCTGTTGAATAGAGAACCGTTCATTTGTTTTCAGACAGACAATATCACAACTGTGGCATATGTCAATCATCAGGGTGGGACTTACAGTCCCCAAGCTATGAAAGAAGTATCTTGGATACTTGTTTGGGCAGAATCCAGCTCCTGTCTAGTTTCTGCGGTTCATATCCCAGGTATAGACAATTTGGAAGCAGAATATCTCTTCCCGCATTTAGTTCTTCTTCCAAGAGTGATTTCCAAGATCATCATGGAACATTAGTTTGTGTTGCTGGTAGCTCCAACATGGCCTCACAGGTTTTGGTATGCAGATCTTGTTTGGATGTCCAGTTGCCAACCTTGGCCACTTCCATTAAGGCCAGACCTTTTGTCTCAAGGACCGTTTTTCTATCAAGATCTCAAATCATTAAATTTGAAGGTATGGAAATTGAACGCATAGTGCTTAGTCATAGAGGTTTCTCTGACTCAGTGATTAATACTATGTTACAGGCTCATAAATCTGTTTCTAGGAAGAGTTGTGACAAAAGAAAACACAGAAATTCCCCTGGCCTATGAGTGAGCAATCACATGTATAACAAATATAACAATTCGTCACAATAACATCTGAGCTGTTACAAAAATCGCAACATGTAGTGTGCAATGAGCAATGATATGCAATGAACATAAATCAGGTCTGGAAACTGAAGGGAAATGAGACTTTAGCCTCTTCAAACCCTAATATGTAAATCCTGGGGGGGGGGGCAATTAACAAGGAGTGAATCTAAGGCAAAATATCATACAAGGGGCAATCGAAATATGCGGAGAAACAAGTACCAGTGAAGGATAATATGGTCATTAATCTATCCTCATATCAGATTTCAGATTTGGAGAGAAAAGTCCTCAGTTATGGTTTAGGTTTTGTTCCCTCCCGGAACTTTGTTTTTTTGCAAACTATTTTGGACATTAATAAATTAGTGAGGGACCTTACATTGAGGAAATTTTTCTCCATTGAAGATTCTCAAATCTCAACCACTAATGCCATTTGAAGTGGAACTGTGCCTGGGGATGATTTTGACCTGACATCCTTTACCAGTATTTGTGCACTTAATGATTTAGAAGACCTGTCTATTTAGGCAGAGACTGACTTGGGCCAAGCGAATAGTGAAATTGCTCCATGCAGACTGAGGTCTAAATCTAATTTCTATCCCTTGCAGGTTAGAGGCAAGAGTCTAGAGGTGTTTCATAAGAGAGTGGTAGAAGATCTCACTGCTCTCTCAAAATCTGACTCTGGAAGTGCCTCTAACCTGTCAAGGAGGGAGAGGGAGGCTATCCAAACTTTGCAAAATAACCATCATATAGTCATTCGTCCATCTGATAAAGGTGGTAGTGTGGTTGTCTTGGACAGATTCATGTATTTTAATGAAGCCCATAGACAACTCCAAGATCTCGATACCTATTTGCCTTTGAGAAGTGATCCAACTAATGAGTATAGGGAATTATTACGAGACCTTTTGGATGATAGTTTGGAGATGGGCATCATGGATAGGCAGACTTTTGACTGCCTTTAGGTGGATAACCCCGTGATGCCCATCTTCCACCACCTTCCTAAGGTCCATAAAAGCCTGAGAGAGGTTAAAAGCAGGCCTATTGTGGCGGGCATTGGCTCAATGTTGGAGCCGCTCTCCAAATGGGTTGATCAATTTCTACAACATCTGGTTTAGAGATTGCCTAGCTTTATTAGGGATACCTCACATACTCTAACTAAGTTAGAGAAGACAGTATGGGAAGAGGAATACAGTTGGGTGACAATTGATGTTGTCTCTCTGTATTCCTCGATCCCTCATGATTTGGGCCTGGAAGCAATTACCTTTTTTCTGGATTTATATATCGATCTTCCTATGTCTTATAAGAAGTATATAACCAGGGCAGTAAGATTTCTCCTTGAACATAACTTTTTCATGATTTCAGACATTTTCTACCTCAAGAGGCGTGGAACCACGATGGGGGCTAAGTTTGCCCCATCCTACGCCAACCTCTTTATGGGGTGGTGGGAGCGGTTCCACGTCTATGGAGGTAGAAAAGTTTTTTCTAGCCATCTTATTAAATATATCAGATTGATAGATGATCTGTTGATTATCTGGTCTGGCAACTCTGTTGAAGCCCAATAGTTTGTTAACTATCTTAATAACAATCAATGTGGACTTCAGTTTACCTTTGAGTGGAACAAAAATCACATACACTATCTAGATGTAACTCTATCTGCAGACACCTATAAGAAAAAAGTACTTTCAACTTTATATAGGAAACCCATTGCTGGCAATTCCCTTTTGCATGCTAATAGTAATCATCCACACCATGTTTTTAAAGGGATTGCAAATGGGCAATTTATGCCGATAAAGCGCAACAGTACCATGAATAGTGAATTCCTTAGTGAAAGCAGGGAACTTACTAAACGTCTCCTAAATAGGGGATATCCCAAAAAATCGGTTGATAGAGCCTTTCATGAGGTCAATAAATTGGACAGGAGCACTTTGTTTGTCTCTAAAGTGAGAAAGGATCAGATAGTTCTCTTTCTGAAAGTAAGCAAAAACCATTATTTATTACTGCTTACTCTTACCAATACAATCAAGTGTGTTCTATTATCAGAAATAACTTACCTATTCTTTTGGGTGACAAACAATTGAGTAATACAATAGAGGGGGGTTGTGGTTTTGTATATAGGAAGAATTTGTCCTTAGGCAACCTTTTGTCTCCTAGTTTACTCAAGAAGAAGGGTTCTAGGAGCTCTTGGCTTCACTTTAAAGGGACATTTAAATGTGGCAAAAGGAATTGCCGGTCATGTGATCACATGAATGTGTCTACATCTTTTAGGTCTACCACTTTGTCTGAGATTTTTGAGACTAGGGGTTGTGTTAAGTGCAGAAACAAATTCATTATCTACTTGATTGAATGTGTACACTGTTCTAGGCAGTATGTTGGTAGAACCACCAGAGAAGAGAGGTGGGTACATGTATAAAGGAGCATCTCTCATATATTACTAACGATAGAGCAGTGTCAGCACTATCCAGGCATTTTTTGGGGGTCCATGGTGGTAGTTTGAATTACTTTAGGTGGCAGGCTATTGAGCAAATTACTAAGCCACCGAGGGGTGGCGATAAGTTCCAGAAATTATGTAGACAAGAGATTTTTTGGATACATAGACTGACTAGCCTGTCTCCTGTCGGATTCAACTCCGAATTTGATATTATTAGTTTTTAATATGATAGATCTACTGATAAGATAAGATAAGATAAGTGAGGATACCTAATTTGTGTGGATATTCATGTGTAGTAATTTTCTATTTATACTTCTCTTGTATAATATTAGGGTCAATATGATAGATCAATTGATAAGATAAGATAAGTGAGGATACCTAATTTGTGTGTATATGTACATGTAGTATTTTTTGTTTGTTACATCTTTTTGAATATAGGATTTTATATATATCTTTCCTTTTTGTATTACATTCACTAATTATGTGTATCTTATGCCTAAAGTATGTATAATATAATTATCTATTTAGGATATACTTTATGATTATTATAATACATGCGTTATATTATGTAGCTTTTCATTGCTATCTTGGTCAATATTGTCTTAATATTGTTATATTATTGTTTCTTTCCTACATGGTCTCCTTTAGTATTTCAATCTACATCTGTTCTCTTTGTAAATATTAGGATAACTATAGGGTTAATGAGATTGTTAAGGTACCACCAATTGGAGTGGTTGTTTGGTTTTAAATATTGTACACCTGTGTTCATTTTTATGTCTATGACTATGGTCTGCAAGACCGAAACCAGTCAGACTTTATTCTAATTACCCCTGTTTAGGTAGTCTGCCTATTGTTTTTACTTTGATGACTCAATAAAGAATTTTTGGGAATTTTTTTAATATGGATTGCTATCTATTTTTTCATATATCTAGGAAGATTTATTATTGAGTTTGGAAGACTTATATTTCATGGTGTTCTACTCATAAATTCTCCTGGCATTCTTTTAGAATTCCTAGAATTTTACAGTTTCTTCAGGATGGGTCAGGCCCCGCCTCAGAGAATTACAGCTCATTCTACTAAATCAGTCTCCACTTTGTGGGCTTTTAAGAATGAAGCTTCAGTTGATCAGATTTGCAAATCAGCAACTTGGTCTTCTTTGCATACATTTACTAAATTCTACCGTTTTGATGTATTCGCTTCTTCGGAAGCAGTTTTTGGTAGAAAAGTTTTTCAGGCAGCTGTTTCAGTTTGATTCATCTGCTTATGTTAAGTTTTTTTCTTTTCATTATGAGAATAAACTTATATTTTGGGTTGTGAATTATTTTTTTTTCAGCGGAAAATGGCTGTTATTATTTTATCCCTCCCTCTCTAGTTACTCTTCTGTGGAGTTCCACATCTTGGGTATTACTATCCCATACACCACTAGCTCATGGACTCTTGCCAATTACATGAAAGAAAACATAATTTATGTAAGAACTTAACTGATAAATTAATTTCATTCATATTGGCAAGAGTCCATGAGACCCACCCTTTTTATAGTGGTTATGATTTTTTGTATAAAGCACAATTATTTCCAAATTCCTTTGTTGATGCTTTTTACGCCTTTCTTTATCACCCCACTACTTGGCTATTCATTAAACTGAATTGTGGGTGTGGTGAGGGGTGTATTTATAGGCATTTTGAGGTTTGGGAAACTTTGCCCCTCCTGGTAGCTCATGGACTCTTGCCAATATGAAAGAAATGAATTTATCAGGTAAGTTCTTTCATAAATGATATTTTTCTGGCTGAGAACGGAGCAGAGTTCTTTTTGCCTGTATTGTGACAGTTTGCTTTTGCGCATGTCAGCGTTACAACGTCTTAGGAGATTTTTCTTACTGGGGCCGGTTTAGACTAGTCTTGATAGGATTTAGTGTGTCTACATGAATAGACCACTGTGGTAGGCTGACGTTTTCTAAGGATTTCTATCACAAGGGTGTTTTTAGTCCTGAAGGGAGAAATTGCATATTGTTAAACATTAAGTTAAGGTTTTATAAATATGTTGTGAACATTCTGTTCCGTGTTAAGCATAAGAGTTTTCTTTCTCTTAAAGAGGCAGTTTGCCAAAGAGAATTACTTAATTCTTCTTTATGTATTCTGTATATCTATTTTCTCCCCCTTTAAGTTAAGAATTTTTATACACAGTTCAGATTGTTTTTTTTTCTTTCTAGGCATGCTGAATTTCATATCAACTTAAATATTTTAAATTAAGTTTTTCTTTGTTGGAGTCTTCACCTGTAAAAACTTTTTAGTCCAATCTAAGATTTCCTCCCAAGGGCAGATGTCTCCTTCTTAAGAATCTGCAATTCGGGTATGAGGAGAGACATTCCTTGAACTTGGTTCAGGACCTTCCTCTCTGGGAGTGATAGTTCCAGTTCCAGTCCCAGTCCCAGTCTGGGAACGGGATCTAGGTATTCTCCTCAAGTTTCTCAGGTTCTGACTTATAAGGAGTATCCTTTCTCCTCTGGTCCAAGAGGGTCCATTCATAACGATCATAGACCTGAAGGATGTGTATTTATTGTTCCCATGATTCGAGATCTTCTCAGGTTTCTGAGTTTCGTCATCCTAGAAAGGCTTTTAGGTCTTAGGGTATTGCATGGGTGCTTTTCTGGACAATATATGGTTCAGGTGTCATCCTTCCTTTGAGCAAACTCTCTTTCACGAGATCTTGTCCAATCTACTTTCCCATGGATGGGAAATGAGTCTGGAGAAGAGTTCCCTTGTTCCATCTACAAGGGTGTTTTATTTGGGGATCTTATTAGATTCTCTATCTAGGTCAGATATCAGAGGTCAGATATTCAAGGATTTATTTCTTTTGCTCCCTCTGCAGTCTTCTGTCCAGCCAACAGCAAGCTCTAGTGGTCCTGTAGATACCTTATCCATTTTGCAACCTGAAGGTTGGGAGTTTGGATCTAGATACAGTTTATTTTTCCTTCACTTTTCAGTGACTCTATGTATGAAGGGAATTGGTCTGATGGTTCCCATGAACTTCATTCCCTTTATTTTCTATAAAATGGAGAACATTCGGATCTGTCTCAGAGGACAGATCTAGGTCAGTTGACAAGTGACTCCCTCCCATAGTGGTTTTTCAGGAGTACCTGTCTCAGGGCATGTGCTTCTGGAGACATTCCTGGGTGATGTGACCACGGACGCCAACCTGCAAGGTTGGGAAGCAGTCTGGTACTTGCTTTTAGGACCAGGGTTTATGGACTTGCAGTGTCTGCTTTCCTCCTTAACATTTTTGAGTTGAGAGCAATTTACAATGCTCTGATGGATTGGTCTCAGTCGTCCTTGGCTTGGTTCCAGTCGGAGAATATCTCCTCAATGGTTTTTTTTATTCACCAGGGAGGAACTCTGAGTTCCTTAGCCATGTAGGAGCTGACTGGGATTGTTCAGTGGGTGGAAGCTCACTATTGATGTCTGTCATGAACTGACAGTTAATTCATTTCGGGGAGTGGAACTTGTTCCGGAGGTGTTCTCCAGCTTAACCCTCAGATGGGGGATGCCGGAGGTGGATCTGATAGCATCTTGGCTAAATGCCAAGCTTCTAAGGTACGGTTCTAGGTCAAGGGATCCTTAGGCCGCTCTGATAGATGCTCTGGTGCTCCCTTGGGATTTTAGGCTGGCTTACCTGCTTCATCTGTTTGCTCTCCTTCCATGAGTCATTGCTTGTATCTCACAGTAGGGACTGTCAGTGATTCTAATAGCCCCTGCGTGGTGTCGCAGGATCTGGCATGCAGACCTAGAGGAGGAGTTGTCTCTTCCACCTTGAAGGCTACCTCTGAGGAAGGACCCTCTGATTAGGGTTCCTTTCTTTCATCCAAAATCTCGCTTCTCTGAAGCTGTCTGTTTGGAGACTGAACGTCTAGTTCTGTCTGTGCAAGCCTGTTTCTAGAAAGATTGTCATAAGACATGGCATTGATTTATTTTGGATGTGATTCTAAGGATTAGTCTTGGAGTAGAGTCAGGATTCCTTGACTTTTGTCCTTTCTCCAGGATGGTCTGGAGAACGGTTTGGTCAGCAAGGATTCTGAAGGGTCAGTTTGCTGCATTGTCTATTTTGCTACATAAGTGCCTGGTGGTCTTTCCAGTTGTGTAATCTTTTTGTCAGGCCCTGGTCAGTATCAGGCTTGTGTTTAAGTTGGTTACTCCTTCTTGGAGTCCTAACCTGTTTCTTAAAGTTTTGCAGCGGCTCCGTTTGAGCCAATGCATTCCATAGATATATAAGTTTTATTTTGGAAGGTTTTGTTTCTTGTTCTTATTTCTTCTGCTCGGAGAGTATCGGAACTCTCAGCTCTGCAGTGTGATTCCCCTTATCATCTTTCATGACGATAAGGTGGTGTTTCGTACTAAGTAAAGTTTTCTAAGTGGTTTTGGACAGGAATTTTAATCAGGAATTTGTTGTTCCTTCTCTATGTCCTAATCCTTCTGTTCATAAGGAACATTTGTTACACAACCTTGATGTGGTGCGGGCTCTTAATTTCTATCTACAGGCTACGAAGGACTTTCATCAGTCTTCTGCATTGTTTGCTTTTCTGGAAAATGTAAAGGTCAGAAAGCTAATGCCACTTCTCTTTCTCTCAGGTTGAGATGTTTTGTTCGTATGGCATATGAGACTGCTGGACAGCAGCCTCCTGAGAGTATCACAGCTCATTCAACTAGGGCTGTTTCTTCTTCTTGGGCTTCAAGAATGAGGCCTCTGTGGTACAGATTTGCAAGGCTGCGACTTGGTCACTTTTTCTAAATGTTCTAAATTTTATTATTTCGCCTCAGCTGAGGCTTTCTTTGGGAGAAAGGTTCTTCAGCAGGGTGTCTTATGTTTAGGTTACCTGTCTTGTCCCTCCCTAATCATCTGTGTCCTCTAGCTTGGGTACTGATTCCCAACAGTAATTGATGATCCGTGGACTCACTGTGTCATAAGAAAGAAAAGAAAATTTACGCTTACCTGATACATTTATTTATTTCTTGACATGATGAGTCCACAGCCCGCCCTTATTTTCAGACAGTTTTTATATAAACCTCAGGCACCTCTACACTTTGTGTTACTTTCTTTCTCTCCTTTTCCTTCTGTGAGATGACTGGGGGTTGTGGGAAGTGATACTTATCAGCTTTGCTGTGGTGCTCTTTGCCTCCTCCTGCTGGCCAGGAGTGATATTCCCAACAGTAATTGATGATCCCATGGACTCACTGTGTCAAGAAAGAAATACATTTATCAGGTTAGCATAAATTTTGTTTTTGTACTGTAAAATTAAAAATATTTTTTTTCTGCAGATGACAAAAGGCTTGGGACTGTTCCTTTACAGGACTCTACCCGTGATGGGAACCTGCTAGACATTAAAGGTTGGGTTTAAGGAACAAAAGTAAATTCATATCGGGTACAGGAAATCATAGTATAGATACCTTTGCTTACTTAGTTTTGGGTGATGTGAAAAAACTACAAAAAAAAAATGGATACTAGAAAGAGTGTTAAATGTGTTCAATGTAAGAATTTTTCCCATGCTGAAAGGTTGGCATTAATATCTCTACAAGATAATAAAGGTATTATTCTAAAGAATGCCGACAAGGGCGGCACCACTGTCATATTGGATAAGGACTATTATATTGGAGAGATCTTATCCCAGCTGTCTGATGATAATGTTTATATGAAAGTACCCCGTGACCCCAAGTTTGAGGTTAAAAAAGAGATTAAAAATTGTGCTGGATTGTGCATTTAAAAATGGATTTATAAGTCAGGATACTAAACAATTTCTTGACAAAGATGATGGTATTACCCCTGTTTTCTACACTTTACCATAAGTGTACAGAGAGACCACCGGGTCATCCCATTGTGGCCAGCACGGATTGTTTTCTCAAATATAGCCATATATTTGGACAGGTTATTCCATCCTTTTGTAGAAGAGGTACAATCATTTATAAAAGATACCAGTGATTTTTTTGAGGAAACCGTGGTGCTCCATATTCTATTTACAATGGACGTGGTGAGCCTATACACGTCCATTTGTCATTCAAGTGGAATAGGGGCTGTTGATTAAACATTGGTCTCTAGTGGGATGTTCTCTGTGTTGCAATGTACTTTTTTTATTGGAATTACGGAATATCATGCTAAAATGCAATTACTTTATTTTTCAAGATCAGTTCTTTATGCAAATTCAGGGAACAGCGATGGGTTCCAATGTCACCCCCAATTATGCCAATATGTACATGAATTCCTTTGAGGAAAAATTTGTATATGAGAATCCTCTATTTATTCGGTATGGCGCCACATGGTGGCGCTATATCAATGATGTTTTTGGTGTGTGGGGGGATGTCATTGGAACCCTTTGAATTTGTAGCTGATGGATCCACTAGATTCATAAAATTTTAAATTACTTTTAGTGAGTCACGGGTTGATTTTTAAGACACTTTAGTATATAAAAGCGATGGCCAATTGTGTGCAGATCTATATACCAAAAGGATTGATTGCAATAACTTGGTTAGATACGATGGTGCCCACCCTACTTCCCTGTTGAATTCTCTCCCCTATATCCAATTTTTGAGAATAAAAAGAATTGTCTCTGACCCCAGGTTGGTGGAGGAAAGGCTATGGAGATGGGTAAATTGTTTGTTAATAGGGGTTATCCTGAGGATCTAATTAAGAACAATATGGAAAAAGTGTTGGCATTGAATAGGGAGGACCTACTAAAGGAGAATAAAGGGAGTGGCCAAAAGGGTCAAAGTAAGGACCATTTGTTTTTTGTAACCCAATATAACAAACCGAGTCAGCAAATACAAAGTATCATCAAGAAACATTGGCACATCCTAAGAGAGTGTAACCCCCTAGTTGCAGAATTCAAAGAGGTCCCCATGCCCGCCTATAGAAGAGCTCTGTCTCTTAGGAGTAAAACTAAATCCAATAGAACTGGCTATATTACTAATAAGAATAAGGGCTGTTACCCCTGTTTGGGGTGTTTCATTTGTGGTAATATGATCAAGGGTCGTCAGTTCACTCACCCTCATACTGGGGCCAAATTTGATATAAAAGATTACTACGCATGTAATTCAGATTTTATTATTTATATTATTAAATGTCCCTGTGGTTTAATCTACATTGGTGAGACCACTAGAAAGGCCAAAGAGCGTATGAGCCAACATAAATCCCACATTAGGAGGGGAGACGAGGAAGCCCCCGTCTCTAATAACTTTGTAAAGGCAGGTCATCAAATATCCCAACTTAGGTTTCAGATAATAGAAAGACCTAGGAGAGGGGGCAACAGAGAGTTGATTTTAAAGAGATGGGAGGCTTTCTGGATTTTCAAACTAGATACTTTGCACCCTAGGTGTCTGAATAGGGACTTGGATTGTTCTTTATTTTAAGAAGGTTTTTATCCCTTTATTTGCTAGCTTCAAAGAGAGCAATATTGATCTCTAAAGGATCTTTAAATGGTCATTTATATGGGAATCCATTATCCATCTCATTCAGTTTCTTAATATATTTAGAATTTTTATGTAAATAATTCAGGCTATAATAATAATTTTCCACCAGAAGGTGGCAGTGTTTAGTGGTGATTTTTGTTAGATACACCTGTAAATGTACACACCTGAAGGGTATAAATGGAATGATATTGCCTTGTAAAAATTATACACATGATTAAGAAGTGAGCCCCGAAACGTTGTGTTTTTCTTTTCTCTTGTCCTAAATAAAGACTTTATTACTGGTGCTGCTGCCTTCTTGCACTTCTTGGGATAAAGGGAAGCAGTCAAAGAAGCCTTCATCTGAGGCTAAATCAGCATGAAGGGGTCCGCCCACGGTCCAGTATTGGATCAAGTGGGGGCAGACTTTCCTTTTTTCGTCAAGCTTGGATACCCGATGTCCCAGATCCTTGGGCTGTGGACATAGTATCTCAGGGTTACAAAATAGGATTCAAAGAAGGGTGGAGCCAAGCCACCAGGAAGATGGCCACCAGATAAGAAAGCTCCAAAGCTAAAAACCCTGCCGTTATAAAAAAAGAACGCTCTGCTACATTTGCAAGCCATCTCCTTCAAGGGTAACATACAGTGAACTGGCTGGAATGATCTGAGCTCTCTATTGACTCCACAAATAGGCCGGCATGCCATTTGAGTTAAAGGCACACCGAACTCACCTGATATAATCCTGGAAAGGGCTCACAGGGCCCTTAGGCCGAAACCGACAAATAAGGCCCCTCTAGGGACATTATTACAAGAGTACTTAATTTTGAAGATAAAGAAGAGGTCATGCGCTGTGCCAGAGCTAAGGCACCCATCTCACATGCTGGCATACCTATTCAAATCTTCTCTGATATTAGTCCAACCACTCTGCAGAAGAGGCGAAAGCTTAAGTTCATCACAGACGTCTTAAGGAACAACGAGGTCAACTATAGATGGGGATTTCCAGTAGGCATAGTGGCTACAAGGAATGGGCAGACAGTCATGTTTCACACATTGGAGGACTTGCCCAACTTTTGTAAGGCATTGGAAGTAGAAATATTGGATCCTACCACAAAAATAGCAAGAACGGCGGAGGATGCACAGGGCTCTAGTCAGAATCATATGACACCCGCAGATAAATAGGACTGATACTATCCGCTTATGCTTAACCAGAGGACATTGCTCAAAGGAATAGACTCTCCAATCTTTGTGTTCACCTACATGGACTAATAAGTATATATAATATTATGCTTGTGGAGCAGATGAGCTGTTTAACAGTTATTACTATGTTAATGCACTGTTGAATTTAAATGTTTAGACAATTTTTTTGCTTCAATTACTAGATGAGGCTTATATATGAATAAGAGCTCTCTTTTACATAATCTAGGGACTGCAGGTACTTAACACAAATTAACTGGAATGTTATAGACGCAGGCCTGTGAGTTAGGCTTTCTGTTACTTAGACAGTCCTAATACGCTTCAGTAGCCGACAGTCAAGCTGCTTTAAACACACAGTACTTTAGTATTTGATGTAGGCTAATCAGACCGCATTAGAAGTAGACTTACTGCAAAGTAATTTTGTCTTTTTCCCTCTTGAACAGCCATTACCTGACTTAGCAACAATAACCTCCAACTGGTTTGTCAACAGGCAATTAAGCTTAATCCCAGGGGTCATGTGAACCAACTCCCTTGATCTAACAGATAATTACCTCAGTGCAGAGTGTTCTATAAGTTCTTTTTTTATTTTTTATTATAACATACTAAGTTGACATGGCAGGGACACAGCATTCCCCTAGTATCTTTTAGTTGTGTTACTCTAAAGATTTTTTATATTTTGATTATATTTGTTTTGCATCCTTGCTGATACCTGCATATTTGCAATCGTACAAGCTCACAGATTGGTCAATTACTATTGCTCTATGCTTCCTTTAAAAACATCCCCGCTCCCCTCCTACTTTTCCTTATTTTCCCTTCTCTCTCTCCCTATTTTACCACACACCCTACCAAAATAGCTTCAACATGTCCCGACATACAACAAACAGGCACATTAACCTTCTCACCCTCAATGTTAAAAGGCTGAATATGCTAGAAAAAAGAGCAATGGCCAGTAGAGAATTTACTAGACTTAAAGGTGACATACTAATTCAAGAAACTCACTTTAAAAAGGGAAAAGATCCCAAGTGGCATTCCCCATCATACCCTACAGCTTTTCACTCATCAGGGCCACATAAGAGAAGCAGGGTTGGCATACTATTCCATAAAGATGTACCATTCCAGTTAATAAGGCTAGAAAAAGACCAAGAGGGTAGGCAGTTGATTCTAATTTGTTTATTGTTCTAGAGACCAACCACTATAGTTAATATTTACGCACCCAATACAATGCAGAGTTCTTTCATTTGTAAAGTAGCAAACAATATCCTGGATTATCAAAAAGGATCTCTACTGATGGGAGGGTACTTAAATGTTCCTTTAGAGCCAAGTATAGACACCTCTGGGGGATCTACTTCAGTGGCCAAGAGAGATATCAAAAGCATTGGCAGTTGTTTGAGGAGCATAG
The DNA here is from genome assembly GCF_027579735.1 of Bombina bombina. Lineage (NCBI taxonomy): Eukaryota > Metazoa > Chordata > Amphibia > Anura > Bombinatoridae > Bombina > Bombina bombina. Next base: position 1,404,774,882 of record NC_069500.1, read on the forward strand.
CGGTACATGATGTATGGAGAATATTCCATCCCAGGGAAAGAGACTTTCTTTTATTCACACCCACACTCGACATACTCCCGGTTAGACTATATTTTGGTGGACCCCTGAGCCTCTCTCAGGTACGACAGGTTAAAATTCTGCCACGCCCTGGTTAAATGCACCTTGAAATGGTCGGAGACCCCTGCTGTTCTATTCCAGTGGCGTCTTAAGGACTTCCTCTTAGCTGACCCATTAATCAAATTAGACATAGACTCAATCCTAACAGATTACTTTCAGACAAATACCACTGATCAACTGCCTTACACAACTGTCTGGGAAGCGCATAAATGCGTGGTCAGGGGGAACTTATTAAGCATAATGCTAGACTAGAGAACAAAGAAACAAATATCAACTTTTACTCAGGGACGTCAGCGTACTCAAATGCTTACACAAAACAGAACAAAAGTCACTTAGAAGATTTGACACATAAAGATTTCTATTACAACAACACATACAACAAGCACAACAGCGTTCGGCTTTCGTGCTAAAACAACACTATTAAGAACATGGTAATAATTTGTCCACTCCCTGCAGATACATGTCATAGTTATTACTCCGCTCTTTATAACCTACATAATGACAACAGGGTCTCCCCCTCCTCCACTACTGATACCTCTAACCAAGTCCTTATGCAGTATTTTGCATCTATAGATATTCCTAGCCTTGAAGACACTGATTCTAAGATGCTTGAAGAACCCTTCAGCTTAAAGGAAATATCAGTAGCCATTAAAGACCTTCCAGTTGGCAAAAGCTCGGGCCAGGTGGCTTTGGTAACAAATACTATAAAGCATTTAAACACATCCTGACACCACACCTTGCCGACATGTTCAACTCTCTACAAGATCAAGGTGGCTTCACACAAACAATGTTGGAAGCCCACATTACGGTCCTCCCTAAGCTTGGGAAGCCCCCCACTGCACCTGAAAATTTCAGGCCTATATCACTCCTCAATACAGATCTAAAAATTTACGCCAAGATGCTAGCTAACAGACTCAACCCACTTTTAAAATGCTTGGTCCATACTGACCAAGTAGGTTTCATCCCAGGTAGGGAAGCAAGGGATAACAATTTTAAGGTAACCCAATTAGTCTCATATGCTCATGTACACCAGTTGCCCTTAGCTATCATATCAACTGACAGCGAAAAGGCTTTTGACAGGGTGGACTGGGGTTTTCTTGGTGCTGCCCTGTCAAAAATGAACCTAGGGAAAAACTTTGTGGGGATAATTCTAGCACTATACTCACACCCTATGGCTAGAGTTAAAGTGAACAATATACTATCTGAGCCATTCCAAATTTGAAATGGAACATGGCAGGGGTGCCCCTTATTGCCCCTGGAATCCGATAAACCAATCCATAAAGGGCATTACAGTCCAGGGAGTGGAATATAAGTCGTCGTTATACGCCGACGATATTCTATAACAATGAATGATTTAGACACATCAATCCCTGTGTTAATTAGAGAATTTGAGCAATACGGTAAACACTCTAACTTTCATCTAAACCTTTCAAAATCAGAGATCCTCAATATTTCCACACCACCTGACGTCATGGCGAATATTTCGTCTTACTGCCCTCTTAAAACCCAGCATCATAAACTGAAATACTTAGGCATATATCAAAGAGCTAACCCCCTTGACATGATAGATACCAATTACAGATTAATACAGGATGAAAAAATTTAAGATCTATCTGGATGGAATGGGGGACCTTTTCATGGCTGGGGAGAATACACATATTAAAAATGAACATACTGTCACGTGTACTGTAAGCATCTAAAAATAGTGGCATTGTAGAAGCATATTTGTTAGGGCTGAGATTTACAGAGAATATTAATAACATGGTATGGGTTTATTTAAAGCCAAATGCTAGAGGACAAGGCTTAATTTTAGATATAGAGAGACAAATAAGCTCTGTACCTATTGCAGAGAGACCTAAACGAATGCCTGATATATAAGGACATACTTATACACTTGTAGGTAAGGACCTGACTGGAGATGCACTAGGAGCTTAAAAAAACAAACAAAACAAAAACAGAGAAAAGGAATGGAAAAAAGTTTTCCAGCACAGGAAAAGCAGAGCTCAGTTTGTAAAAAGAATGCAAGGGAATAATATTCACAAAAACAAACTAAATTTAACCCTCCACCACCTTACTCCCAAACACCTCCATCTTACACCAATTAGAATCGGTTTAAAACAATTCAAAGCAAATCTTCAGATTCGCCTTCTGAGGAATTTCCTTGCAGGACATTGAGGCCATTTATAAAAACTCCTGATCGATATGGATTTGGAAATGGTAGTGTAAGATATAGAGGAAAAGGTACAGGGGGTCAGGATAGACATCAGGAGCGTGAAACTCGTTCTGTTGAAAGGGGTGAAATTTCTGTTCCCCCAGCCACTACTAAAAAAGTAGGGAAAATAAAGAAATCACTACCAGACATCCCAGAAGAGTCTAAAGATGAATTAAGTAAAAGTAACAGTAGCATATGGGGGAGAGAGTTATGAGGGTTATTTAGCTACATAAGCAGAAATATCTTTAGTACAATCAAATATCTTAAAAGAAAATGTATTAGGCAATATAACTATACAGACTTTATAGAGTGAATGTACTTATCCCTCATATAATGCACAAGTAAAAATAAATGGTAAAAGAGTGCACCTAGAATTAGTTCAGCATCGTAAGCTTGATTCTGATTTTGATTCTGAATGTAGCACATTTTATTTCATTACAACAGGAAGATGAACTACCTTTAACTACTAGAGTTGATGTAGAAACAGTGCAATTAGATAATACTGCAGTATCTGATGTTAGAAACTTAGCTTTTTGCTTAAAGAAAAATGTTAAAATATTTCAGAAGTGGGAAAATCAGGTTGGACATCGTAAATAAATCAGTCATCATATTGCTACAGGCACAGTAGTTCCTAAGAAACAGGCACAGTATAAAATCAATGGTGTAGCCATTCCATATATATAGAAAGTCATTAATGATTTACTTAAACAAGGAGTACTAAAAGAACAGTACAGTCAAATGAACTCAGCAGTCTACCCTGTTCCCAAACCGGATGGTACTTGGCGAATGGTATTAGATTATAGGGAAGCTAACAGAGTTACACCAAGTGTAGCAACACAGAATACACATGCACCTTCTATTTTACACAATTTGCGAAGGAAAACATTTAAGACAAAGTTAGATATGGCAAATGGATTTTGGAGTCAACTTATTACTCCAGATAGTTACTGGATAACATGATTTACTTGATATTTACTTTGGTATTTACCTGATTACCTTAGAGATTTTTGAATTACAGTGCATTATTTACTTCAGATGTAGTAAATTTATTATCTAAATTTCAAGAAGTTGAGGTATATGTAGATGACATATATTTTTCACATGATAGTGGGGAAGAATACATAGAAGTCTTAGATCAGATTTTGGCTATATTACATGAAGCAGGTAATGTAGTATCTCTTAAGAAATCTCAAATTGCAAGACATACTTTAGACATATTTAATCTGTTTTACAAGAAATATGTGATTGTTTTGCCCGACCTGCTTTTACACCTAACCTTTTATTAGCTTGGAGACCACAGGTTGGTCAGTTTGTCCAGGAAAGAGTTAATTCAGCAAAACCTTTACGGCCAAGGTGGAAACCTCCTACAAAGGTAAAAAAGTGTCATTAACCCAAGGACTTTGGTTATAGAAGACAAACAAAGCAAAGACAGAATTGTCAGCATTGATAACTTAAAACCTGCTTCTAAATTTGAGTTAGAAGATGGCAAACCCTCTGACTTACTCTCAGTGGGTGACCCTGAATGAAGCAAACCAGATAAATAATCAATTTCAAATGATGGCATTTTCTTCTAACCCAGAGACTATAACACCTTTTTATTACGATGTTGAAGAAGGTGATCAAATAACTGAAGTAGATTCATTTGATACACCAACTCCAGTTACAAGATTTAATCCTGTTTTACCTATCATAAGTACTATGTTATCAGCACGAACACTGATACAACAAGGACTGAAAATGTTAAAGAACTTGTTCAACTATAAAAACCTTAAAATATTGGGATATACAGTACTGATACTTTTTATACTTCTCCTTATTTTGATTTCAACCTGCATGGTAGTTTTTTTTTGCCTACAGTGGAATAATCTTGCAAAGAGACCTGGAGCTGTTCTGGTATGGAATCAAACTAGAGCTCGAGAGGATGCTGTACCAACGATATCAAGACTAAAAAGAGCTGTACATTACAATCTGCAACCTGTGGAAATAAAGATGAATGGGCTACCGCAAGGAATTTATTGGAAACCATTTCCAAAACCTATAATACAAAGACAAAGAGTATTAGGAATATCTCAAGTGGTATTGATAGATTCAACAGTAATATCAAAGAAAGCAAAGATCATAACTCATATGGGAAGGAAATTGGTAAAAGATCACATAAATGGGCAAATGGAAATGATACAAGCAAAGACTTTGGAATATGATTTGTCTTTACAAGAATACTGGAAGCAAAAGACATATAGAGAAAAAAATGTGATTTTCAACATTTGCACATTGCTATTATGTGGACTTTCAAGGGACAAGGAGAAATAAAAGCAGAACAATGTCCACGTCCTGGAATTACAATTGACAAAGTAAAATATAAAGAATATCCTATTTTTTATCTAAACACAGGACAATTAAGTAAAAAAAGGCTTCTTTCCTGAAAATCACACAGATCCTCGCATTGCATTCTGGGAAAATGCAGAAGAAGTGGAGTACAGGATTCCTGGAGGAGTAGAATCCGATAAAGGAGCAGTGTTTTGTACTAACACACTTTATTCAAATTCGTGGACACCAGAGTTACATACAGATGAAGGATACTTGCAACTATTTGAAAAGCTTCAGCTTGAAGTAGTGGATCAGCAGACAGGAAGACTGCGAGAGCAAGCATTACCTACAGAATGGAATGATAAAGGAAAAGATTAAATGTTTATGAATCTAAAAGAATGGGATACTCGTACAAGGCCAAGATATGCAGCTTTTTTGAATACAACATATTACAGTCACTCATGCAAAGAAAAGAATAATCTCTGTAATATAACAGTTGAAGATCTAATTAAAGAAGGCATTTGTAACTTGGAAACAGACTATCGATGTACATCCTGTTGTTTCTACCTTAAAAAATCAGGGAAATATTTTCGTTTTTCAACCTAAAGACATTGATAAGGGATTCCTGCATTATGCAGGCATGCCTGGGTTTTGGTGCGTGACAAAACATCACATTATTAACAAAAACGATGTAATATATTCCCTTTTTCTGAAATGCCTCATCGTTAGTATAAGATATCCAGTAAAGGTAGTAATTGCAAGTATGAAACTACAAATGGAAGTAAATATATCAGTTGATGACATACCATGTAAATATGCTAAATGTTTTAAACAAAATGTGGCAGATATGACATGATGAAGCTGTTTGGGCAACAAATAATACATTTGATAATGTAACATATATTACAATAGAAAATATAATTCCAGATGATTGTAATACAGAAGGAAAAACAAATCAAAGGCAGTTAATGTCTAATGCTGAAGTTCAGATATCGACAGGGCATTTGTTAAAGGGACACTGAACACAATTTTTTTCTTTCGTGATTCAGATAGACATGACATTTTAATCAACTTTCTAATTTACTCCTATTATCAATTTTTCTTCATTCTCTTGGTATCTTTATTTGAAATGCAAGAATGTAAGTTTAGATGCCGGCCCATTTTTGGTGAACAACCTAGGTTGTCCTTGCTGATTGGTGGATAAATTCATCCACCAATCAAAAACTGCTGTCCAGAGTTCTGAACCCAAAAAAGTTTAGATGCCTTCTTTTTCAAATAAAGATAGCAAGAGAACGAAGAAAAATTGATAATAGGAGTAAATTAGAAAGTTGCTTTTCCTTTTTGAAAAAGCCATGCAATGTGGCGAAACATGTTAGGGACGTTAGGGCAATGGTGAGGAGTTCTAGGAGCTCCTGTGTTTTTAGAAAGCCTTAAGCTTCTGAACAACTTACTGTAGTCAACTATTGTACCAATCTATGCCTCATAAGTATTTACTAATGACATAGAAATATTTTACGAGTGGCAACTTATAGCTATTGGCACTATATACTCAACCCTGAACAACAGAGTGAATGAGAGCGCATGAATGAATGTTTCTCTAAGAAAGCGTGTACAGAACAGAATATCTATCTAATCCAACTTTAATCTAGTGTGAACAAGCCTGGTTGTGTACGGATCTTATAGTAATTCAAACGATCAATGAGGAGCACCAGGCGGAATTACTTGAAATAAGACTTAACTTTTATTCAGCACATCAGTTTCCTTTAAAACTTGTTAACTCAAACAACATATAACAGATAGTTCAGCATTCTCTTGCTTACGCGTTTTCGGCGATAGCCGTAATCATAGCTTGAGAAACTTACAAACATGACATACTTTTAAAATACCCACCACAATTTGATTGGTTCTAAAAACTTTTCTGTTGACTACCTGATTGGATGTTGCGTCTTTGACTAAATCCTCCCTCTTAAGTTACGTGAACAGGTGAGTTATTAACCCTAGGGGTGCAAGGACCTTATTATAATTGTCTATTATTTGGGTATATGATTGCACTGAAAAGTTTCACATTAGTTTTTATCCCTTGACAAAATGTTCATAATATTGAATATATACAAATTACAGCTGGCTATTTTAAAATCAAATATACATTTTACATCGGCCATATTTTGACAAGATAGTCATTGTATGCTAAAAATTGTATTTTAGTATTCATATATATATACACTGAACTGTATTTCATGAACTTATAATTGTTCACCAACAAATAAATGAATTAAATACATTCAAACTCTGATCGATTGATGTAAATATAAATGCACACAAGTATTTTTCATTACTTAGTAGATACATTCATAGCGTAACTTGTAACAGCACAATTCTGTATTTAAAGAAATATGGAAAAAAATAGAAATAATCGTTGCGATTGCTTATTGCTATTCTATCTGAGTCTGAACTTATTGTACCATTGTAATCACTAGACTGTGTGCATTAAGTATTAAAATTGTCTAATCAAGATGTTACTCTGCTTTCTTTATAAATTATTAATTGATTTCTTTTATACTTCCCAATAAGTGTAGAGTCTCTGTTAAATCCTTATGCTTTCGATTGATCATAGCTCTTCTAGCAAGATAAGACTTTTGGTAATATTAAAAACTCAATGTTCTAGAACCCAATGCAAACCAAGTCGCATTACTCGTTCGTAATTTGTTTTTGTTCTTTGCTCTATCTTTAGTTGACAGCTAAAAGTTACTAATTCTGTTATGATATTTAGCATTATGTTATGTATTGATCATTCACTGAATGTACACTTCATGATATAGTATTATTTCATTTTTTGCCAAAAAATGTATTAAGTCATACTCAGATACTCATACTCGGATCTTAACCATATAATAATCAGCGTATGTATGTATGTAATAGCACATAATTAGAGATCATTATTTATTTGCTGATACTAAAAAGTGCGCTTGTGACAGTACATAATGGATAACCATTATATGCCCGCTGGTACACACCAACACGTGGACACAGACACCTAAAATCCTTTGGCATTTGATTAAGCGAATCTACACTCACTACATTCAGTTTATTTTGTAGATATTAAACAATGTGCTTGTCACAGTATATAATTGGTAATCATTTCATGTCCGCTGATATATAACGGAGCATGGACACAGAGAGCTCAAAATCCTGCTATCTAAAATACAAATCTTGGTGTTATTATATAGTTCAATATATACTTGTATATCGCAAGTGTCTATTTATAACAAGTAATCTGTAAATGGCCATCTAAGCCGGGTGGATATCATATTGTTTTTAATACTGAACCACTACCGGCACAACATATCAGCAACTATGGAGAAAGCCAGGGGTACCATAATCCAATGAGACGCTACTGAGTCCACAACAAGAGTATTGTTACCTAAGTTACTGTACTATACATTACTTCTTGCCATATCATATAACCGTTACTCAGATCGTTAAGTGAACTGCCTGGGGAATTTGACTACACTTAGCATCACTCTAGCAAATGAATAAGATTACTAGAGCGTTATATACTGAACTCCACTAATATTTCCTGTGGTATACACAGACTGACAAGAAGTATTAATACCAACACTCGGTTACTGTGCTAACTCTACTCTCATTAAACATGTTATGAGACCTTAGTGTATTATACTATCAACAGTGACAGTAAGCACACCTAGGTACTCTGAGTTAAGATTTCCAGTGTTTCACCTGGTGATCTCATTCACAAATAGTAGTTGGGCAGTATCTATTTTTAGTTATAGATCTGACTTACAGATTGTCCAATTGCACGTTTTCCAACATCAGTGATAATCTATTCACGCTACTCTCTCGCTTGCAGAGCCTGCATTTGCCACATAGTGGTCCAATTTAATTACAATTTAATTTTTCAAGTAATTAACTGATATTTGACCCATATGCAGGCAGCTAATATTGGTGATACCCTTGAACAGTGGTATCACCTGAGTGTATTATTGTTGATTAACATATTGCCACGCTTATCTTAGTATACTACAGTCGGTGCTTGAGTGTTTTTTTTTTATAAATATTTTATTGAGGTTGAGAACAGACTACGACATACATGCTATGTTACAAGAGGTATATCAATACAGTAAAGAACAAAAAGCAAAATCATGTCTGATATACATTTAGCGATATAGCCATAGCCATTGTATCACAGAAAAAATTTAACCATACAGGATAAACACCTCACATTTTCATATTTAGTTTTGCTTTAAACCAATCTACAGATATGCATGACTACTTTTATAACAGAAAGAGGTGAGGGGTCCCCTGACATTATATAAATATCTACAACTTGTAATACAGCATAGATGAATCCGAGATAAACTACATCAATACTTGTAAAACTTAGGGGAAACATTCTGTAGCCATGCATAACCAGCTTTGCAATAGAAAAAAAATTGACATATATAACTTATGTTACAGCATAAATGAAATAAAGGGAAGTGAATTTAAGGTTGCGGTACAAATAAGATAGACCGCTTGAGTGGCCCTTCCAAACAGGGAGGTACATTATATAGAAATGGGGAGGGATGTGGTCATTTAGGCATGGTAGATAATGTAGACTAAAAGATATGGCGATGGAATAACATTGCAGATGGAAATGTAATAGTTAAAGGTATATATAGCTAAATACAAATGTAGTATGCTATGAGAGAGCCACAGAATAACATTTAGGACACAAATACAACATCAGATCCCAGTATATGGTTACAGTATCTTAATAGCTCTAAAATTAAAACATTTAACCAAGTTAATACATAAATGGAATAGCAAGAATAACACAAGAAGAAGCAGAGAAACAGGGTGTAATACAGACAGTCATAGATACCATATGCTGATTCCAGATGCCAGAGGAGGATTTCTAGAGTTCCCAGAAATGACCAAGATCTAGGCTTATTAACTATGTTTATGAGAGACAAATCTCACTTCCCAGGACAGGGAGTCTCAAGAAAGATAGGGATAAGTAACTGAGGTTGCAAGATCACAGAAGTTTGCCGTGCAGATCAAGTTATAACTGGGCTTTGACTGCCCTCTAGTGGCTGAAAGTGGCCATTACATCTTGTTCGGGAAGTTTAACTGTTAAGACTAACACTCAGAGCATATACAGGTATTTAACATGCCTATAAACTAATTAAACAATGAAATATTTATTTTTAGCATACATAACTTAAAGTCTGACATATGGATAAATTTAGGCACATCATATAACATATAACTTGATTGATATAGAAACAACCTAGATCAAAGTAACTGTCCCGTACTGACCAGGGAACCAATACATTCGGCATTGTTGCCATCATAAAAAGACCCCAGTCCTAAGAGATATCTGCAACTTAAATTTTTAAACCTTGCCCACTTTGAACATATTTTAAAAGCAAGATCATATATCGTAGTGTAGGTCACTTGGTAAATATGTATTGTTCAGAGCATGCAATTTCCCAACGTAGGCTGCAATAAATAGAAACAGACATATAACCGTCTTATCACCCTATATCAAATCTTCTTGTGTCCATGTTTCTCACCAAGACCCATACAGCATATGTCCTTCCACCTCAGCCAATACCCAGCTTATGCAGTTCATCTGCGATATTTATCTGCCGCAATACCTGTTCACTGACCACAGTTCCATGCATGCAAGGCAAAAAAGGAGCCTCCAAGGCGCAACAGGAACATGAGACCGGCATATCCGCTGCAGCCCAATTTAGGAGTGGTAAGGTATGTCCCTGTCTCACGATATATGGCTGTAAAATTAAAATGAGCAAGACGGAGTTTGTACCATGAGGGTGCTTTTCCTCTATACGATCCAGTAGAGTGTGGCTCATCATATCTCTATCGAGACAAATGGAAGCATCCGCTCGCTGGGGGGAAACCACCCGACAGCACAGGTCCCAGGAATTAGAAGGTTCTGCACACTTGTCCCGGTTTTTTGTGGAAGCATGTCATCTCTTACTGCGGTAGTTTGACAACACTCACGCAGTGTCGTAGTCAAACTGGTGAAGTGTTCGTTTAGAAGATACGTCATTGCCGTTTCCCAGTTGATCAAGGCCTCCATGATGGTAGTCTCACAAACTAGCTGTTAGAGCAAAAAATGTCCATACAATAAGTGCAAATAGCTCCAGCTATTCTAAAAGTAGAAGATGTCTCCTTATAATGTGCTTAGGGTTATTAAAGGGACATGACACCCACATTTTTTCTTTCATGATTTAGAAAGAGAATGCAATTTTAAACATCTTTCTAATTTACTTATATTATCTAACTTGTTTTATTCTCTTGATTTTCTTTGCTGAAAAGCATATCTAGATATGCTCAGCAGCTACTGATTGGTTGCTGCACATAGAAGCCTTGTGTGATTGGCTCACCATGTGCATTGCTTTTTCTTCAACTAAGGATATGTAAAAAATGAAGCAAAATAAATAATAGAAGTAAATTGTAATGTTGTTTAAATTTCTATTCTTTATCTGAATCATGAAAGAAAGATTTTGGGTTTAGTGGCCCTTTAAGGGCCATTAAGCATTCTTTTTAAACATATTCAAGCCAGGAGCTCTTCACACACACGTCCATTTCCCTGGATAGCTGGCTCCGCCCCCCCTTGAGTGTGTTTTTAATTAATTTTTCCTATTTTATTCTTGACCCCAATAAAAGTTATATTTTAACTTAAGTCAATTTTCTTGTCTCCCTATCTCCATCCTTGGATTATATTTAGTAATTTAAATCATACATATATCCTTTGCAATCGACCTGGGAGTGCTTATCAAGTGTATTCTTTTCTCTTAGTTTAGTAATCAAGTCTATACACATAGCACCCATACTAAGCCATACCAGTTGGCTAAATAAATAAAAGACAGGTCATTTAAATATACGTAGTGCCATTGGTAACCCCTCCAATTCATCCTGCTGTTTCTACCTTAAAAAATCAGAGAAATATTTTCGTTTTCAACCTAAAGACATTGATAAGGTATTCCTAAATTATGCAGGCAAGCCTGGGTTTTGGTGCGTGACAAAACATCACATTATTAACAAAAACGATGTAATATATTCCCTTTTTCAGAAATGTCTCATAGATAGTATAAGATATCCAGTAAAGGTAGTAATTGCAAGTATGAAACTGCAAATGGAAGTAAATATATCAGTTGATGACATACCATGTAAATATGCTAAATGTTTTAAACAAAATGTGGCAGATATGACATGATGAAGCTGTTTGGGCAACAAATAATACATTTGATAATGTAACATATATTACAATAGAAAATATAATTCCAGATGGTTGTAATACAGAAGGAAAAACAAATCAAAGGCAGTTAATGTCTAATGCTGAAGTTCAGATATCGACAGAGCATTTGTTAAAGGGACACTGAACCCAATTTTTTTCTTTCGTGATTCAGATAGAGCATGACATTTTAATCAGCTTTCTAATTTACTCCTATTATCAATTTTTCTTCATTCTCTTGGTATCTTTATTTGAAATGCAAGAATGTAAGTTTAGATGCCGGCCCATTTTTGGTGAACAACCTAGGTTGTCCTTGCTGATTGGTGGATAAATTCATCCACCAATCAAAAACTGCTGTCCAGAGTCCTGAACCCAAAAAAAGTTTAGATGCCTTCTTTTCAAATAAAGATAGCAAGAGAACGAAGAAAAATTGATAATAGGAGTAAATTAGAAAGTTGCTTAAAATTGCTGATATATCTGAATCATGAAAGAAAAAAATTGGGTTCAGTGTCCCTTTAAGTAATGCAGTAATAATTGTCAGTGAAATATCGGATATCAATGATGAAGAATTAAAGAGAGGGTTAATGATTTTAAAAGATCATATGGTAACTATAATGACTGCAGCAATGTCAGATTTTACAATGGTAAATGAAGAAATGAAAGCAGTAACAATACTTAATTATTTAATAGCTATTAGGTTAACTCTGCAAGAGGGACACATAGATATAACACTATTAAATGTTACAGAAATTTCTACACAATTAAGTCTAACAGTGAAACAAACATAAATCATGCTGCATATTTCAAAATCAATGATTTATAATATAAGAGAATTGAAATGTAGAATAATGAAAAACCCTGAAGATTGTCAATAGGAAATATTTATTTACTATGAATTAATAATATCAGAAAATGTATATACAACAAATTGGGAGGTTGTAAATTTTGGACATTTAATTGATTCTCCTGATCATAAGGCATTGTTTCAGATTCAACAACCATTTCAATATGTTTCACAGTATTGTGATAGCTGGGAATATATTGAAACAAAACTGTATTGATCTAGGATACTTAGTATGTGAAAATGTATACAAACAAAAACCTTGTGGTGTTGATAAACAAGACTCTGATTGTACTGTTAAAGTTACACCTGTAAAACCACCATACACTCGCATAGAACCAATTCATAATGGATCATATGTTGTGATTACTAGTCAAAATGATTGTAATATCCCTATGTTGTATTATAATACAATTTTAACACCACCTGTGATAAAAAATATACATGCTAGGTCACATTTAACAATGCAGGTACCCCATATTACATTGCAAATACCATACATGACAGCATTCTGGGCTAATTTACATAACATGCAAGTGACACTAGGCTCCTCCCATGAAGGACTTGGTTATAAGGGTACATGCAGACCTCTTAAGAATTGACTTGCATGAAGGGGACTTTCCTATCCGGATTTGAACTTTAGGTAAGTCATTGAGTCCAATAATGCCAGCATTTGGTAACGTTATTTCAAAGATTGGACAAGGTTTAGCAACAGTGGGGAATGGGATCTTTGGAGACATACTGTGAATATTTGTATATATAAAACCAGTACCTATTGAATTAATAGCCATAGTATTGTCTATCATTTTATTTAGAATGTTGTCCTTTCTTCCTAGGAGGAAATCTAAGTAAAGAAAATGAGCAGTTATTTGTCAACCTGTTGTAATGTAAATTTTGTAGCTGGACAAAGAACCAGAATGCTATGCTTAAACACCTGGTAGAATTTGTGCCAGCAAGTTAATAAGTCTTAGAGGTTCACAAGAAAGATATAGCTTTAGTAACACAGTATGTGCTAATTGCTTTTAGCAGTCTCATGCAGCTTACTGAAGTAGGTAGTTACTTTAACCAAACAGTCACAGGTTAAACGTTTCACTTGATCAAGTTAGTGAGTTCCAAACAATATGCACCTTGTGGTAATATCTTAGATGTTGCAATATTAAGGCATATGTAGAAGGAGTTTGCTATAATCAAAGATAGGTTAAAGTAACAATCGTTACTATACTTGCGGTTGATTTAGTCCGGTCTTGCTCATCCAGAGCGTGGTTGTAGTTTGGTGCCGGATCTACTTACAGCTTAGCGTCTGATAATGCTTGTCCTGAGATCCGGGAGGAGAGCTGGCAGGAGAGAAGACACCATGACCGGTAAGAGCGGTCCAAACGAGGAAGTGATGTTTGCAGGGCCGGAACTAGATTCGGAGTAGGAACTCCCGAGATAGTGTCGGTTCCGGAACTGCTGGGAGCTGCACAGAGTGAATGAAGGAGGTTTCCCTATAAACACTCAGCAGAAAGGTTAGAATCTGATCCAGTTGTTCTTAGAGAAGTAGGTGAATCCGATGTAGGGGACCTCTGAGAGTGCTTAGATAAGCAAGATACTTCAGAGTAAGAGATTTGATTTGAATAAGGCTGGAGTGTTCGAGTAGAACATAGGCAAACAGATTGCACAAAATAATCAAGCAAAGATGTGTGGAAAAGGGGAGGTTTTATAGGCAGGAGGAAAGTGAGTGGAATGTCTTAAAGGGACATTATATATCCCCCCACTCAGGACATCCTCTCCGAGGATGAAGAAGAAGGTTTATCAGGGTAACGGAGATGGAAAGCCCTCGTCATCTGTGGAGCATGGACATGGGACTTAGGAACCCACGAATCCTCCTTGGGACCGTATCCCTTCCAACGGAAGAGGTACTCCAGGTGTCCTCGAGAGATTCTGGAGTCCAAGATGGAATCAAGCTCAAACTCTTCCTGACTATTCAACCGAATCGGCGGTGGTGGTGCCTGTGGTTGAGACTGAGAAGCACTCGAGATATACGGTTTTAGAATTGAAACATGAAAAGTGGAGTGAATTTTATATCTTCTTGGTAACAGACGTAGGACTCAAAATTCGAGTAATGAGAAAAGGACCAATGAATTGGCTGGCCAACTTCTTTGAGGGCACTGCCAGTTTTAGGTATTTAGTGGAGAGCCAGACCTGATCCCCTAGTTTTGAATTCCGCAATGGCCTGTGTTTCAGATCATAATAAAGTTTTTGTCCGGCCTTAGCAGTGCTTAAATGTTCCTTTAGCAGTGTCAATGTGTTTTGCAGATTGGTTAGGTATGTTGATGCTGAAGGAGAAGTCCTTCTAGCTTGGGAAAGCGAGATGGATTGAGGATGGTATCCATAAGTAGCGAAAAAAGGTGTTACTTTGGTGGAAGATGAAACTGAATTGTTGTAGGAATACTCCGCTAATGGAAGTAAAGTGATCCAATCATCCTGTAGGTGAGTGATGTAACAACGTAAATATTGTTCTAGTAACCCATTCACTCTTTCTGTGAGGCCATTTGCCTGCGGATGATAAGATGAGGTTAGTCTCGGTTGTATACGTAAACTAGTACAAAGTGCCTTCCAAAAGTGGGAGGTGAACTGAGTGCCGCGGTCGGTGATGATGGAATTTGGAATTCCATGTAAGCGTACAATGTTGCTAATGAAGGCGTCTGCAGTTTCAATAGCAGTAGGAAGTGTTTTCAAGGGTATAAAATGTGCCAACTTGGTCAAGTGATCGACCACTACCATTATGGTATTATGGTTTTGAGATGAAGGAAGTTCTACTATGAAATCCATAGAAATCAGCGTCCAAGGTACATCTGGTATTGGTAATGGAGTTAGATACCCAATGGGTTTCTTTCTTTCAGTCTTGTTTCTAGCACAGACATTACAGGAATTGATATAGTCTTGGATAGAATCTGCCATTTGCAGCCACCAAAAATCCCTGCAAAGTAGTTCTTTGGTTTTATGTATGCCTAGATGGCCTGACAGTGGGCCATCATGGTAGTGGTTTAGGATGAAATTCCGTAATTGTGTCGGTATGTATAGCTTTTTATGATAAGAGTAAAGGCCAGTGTATTCTTTTATTAGATGGGTTAAATTAGGTATGTCATCTGTTTGAAGTGCTCTGATAATGTCATGTTCAAATGTTGATAATTGTCCTATTATTTTATGTGGGGGTATTAAAAACATGTTTTGATCTGGTCTTGAGTTTTGTTCATGGATGCGTGACAATGCGTCAGCTTTAGTGTTTAGGTTGCCAGGTCTATAAGTAATCAGGAAGATAAATCTATCCAAGAATAATATCCAACGTACTTGTCGGGAGGAGAGAGTTTTACTTTGGCGTAAATATTGGAGGTTTTTATGGTCTGTGTAAATTATGAAAGGGGTCTTTGTGCCTTCTAGTATATGTCTCCATACTTCTAGCGCTAATTTTACAGCTAACAACTCTTTGTCCCCTATGGAATAGTTAACTTCTGCAGGTTGTAGGGTTCTGGAGTAATAGGCTATGGGGTGTTGTATGTTGTCTAATTCTGACTTTTGAGAAACGACTGCCCCAATACCAGTGTCTGAAGCATCTGCTTCTACTATAAACTGACAAGTGTGATCTGGTATACTCAATATTGGAGCTGACATTAATCTATCTTTTAATAAGATTAAAGTCTTTTCAGCCTCAGGTGACCAGGTAAATTTAGTATTTTTCTTAGTTAAAACGGTCAGAGGTTTAACAAGTTTTGAGAAGTTGTGAATAAATTTGCGATAGAAATTGGTGAAACCCAGAAATCTCTGTAAGGATTTTAGGTTAGTGGGTCTTGGCCAATCTTTTATGGCAGATAACTTATCTGGATCCATTCGGATTTGATCTGGTGTTACAATGTTTCCAAGAAACTTTATCTCATGTACATTAAAAAGGCATTTTTCAATTTTGGCAAATAATCTGTGTTTACGCAAACGTGTCAATACCCACCTAACATGTTTTATATGATCTGATGTCCTAGAATATATCAGAATATTGTCTAGGTTGATTATAACACAGACATCAATGAGGTCTTTAAAAATCTCATTAATAAAGTGTTGAAAAGTTGCAGGGGCATTACAAAGGCCAAAAGGCATGACCTTATATTCAAAAAGGCTGTATCTTGTTCTGAATGCAGTTTTCCACTCATCCCCGTCTTTAATTCTAATCAAATTGTACGCCCCCTTCAGATCTAATTTGGTGAATATAGTTGCACCATTGAGACGTTCTAAAAGTTCAGGGATGAGTGGGAGTGGATATCGTTTTTTTATAGTTACTGCATTCAGAGCTCTATAATCTATAATGGCTCTTAACGACTGATCTTTGTTTTTTACGAAAAATATTCCCACAGCAGCAGGTGAAACAGATGGTACTATAAAGCCTTTTCTAAGGTTCTCATCTAGGTAGTCTCTGAGATAGTGTAACTCATTTTGGGAAAGTGGATATATCTTTCCATATGGAACGACCGATCCAGGAACCAAATCTATGGGACAGTCGAAATCTCTATGGGGGGGGCAGTGTCTCTGCTTCCTTTAAATCAAAAACGTCACTTAAATCCTGATACTGTGTAGGTATGGTAACATTTAACACTCCTATAGTCTGTTGATAAAAACAAGTGGTTTTACAAAAAAGAGAGGAGAAAGATATCTTAGAGTGTTCCCAATCTATAGAGGGGTTGTGTTTAACCAACCAGGGAAACCCTAGAATGATGGTATGTAGTGCTGAGGGTATAATATCAAAGCTTTGATATTCAGTGTGACCATCTGCTGTAGTTATTAATAGAGGAATAGTGTGTTGCTTTATAGGGCCGCTATGTATCAAAGAGCTGTCTATTACTTTAATAAATAGAGGTTTTTGTTTTGTAACACAAGGTATTTTATTATCACTAACAAAAGTGGCATCCATAAAACACCCATACGCCCCTGAATCAACAATGGCCTCAGTCTTGATTTGAAGACGATCCCACTGTAAAGACAAAATCAGTGTGAGTGCATTGTTGTGGTGATAAAGTGAAGTATTGCATATGTGGAGTGGCTTACCCTTCTTTGATCTTTGTAGGATAGGACAGGTTGCTACTGGGTGATCTTTACTAGCACAATAAAGACACAGGTTGGAAATGCGTCTTCTATTTTTCTCCTCTGAGGTAAGTGGGGCTTTAACTACACCAATCTCCATAGGTGTGGGGTTATGGCTTGCTCTTTCTGTATAAGTAACTAAAGGTCTCCTTATAATGGAATCTGTAGTCAGTCTTTCTGAATGGCGTTCCCTAAGTCTGCGGTCCAGTGTAGTTTCTAGTTTAATGAGACCAGTCAGGGTGTCGGGCATTTCAAGTCTGGACATTATGGAATGTCATTCCATAATGTGTCTATGGCCCACATTTGGAATTCTGTTATAAAATCCTCCACAGGACGCTTTCCTTGTTTTAATGCTCTTAGTTTCGTCTCTGCGTTTATTTGGGTATTGCTGTCTTCATAAAGGGATTCCATTGCAGCAAAGAATTGATCAAGCGAGTTTAAAATCTCACTTTTTGATTTAAAGAAACGGTTAGCCCAAGCCCTGGGTTCACCTGTAAGATAGGATATAGCAGTGCAAACCTTTATTTTCTCTGTTTAATAAGTTCTAGGCTTCATTGAGAACAATAGGTAACAAGTGTTTTTAAAGCCTCTGAAGTCAGACCTTTTACCAGAAAAAAGAGCAGGTGGGCTAATTTGTGGTTCTGGGGGGTCCGGAATTTTTGGAGCTACGATATCTTTAATTACATTTTTTAGTGCAGTGTTCTCTGCCTGAAGTTCTGTGAGTCCTCTTGCTAGAAAAGCAACTTTCTGGTTAAGTGTGTCAAACTCTGCTTTAACAGCCTGAGGATCCATTATGCTATATAACAGTTTTATTTTGGCTTGATTATTATGTAATGTAAAGTTTGTAGCTGGACAAAGAACCAGAATGCTATGCTTAAACACCTGGTAGAATTTGTGCCAGCAAGTTAATAAGTCTTAGAGGTTCACAAGAAAGATATAGCTTTAGTAACACAGTATGTGCTAATTGCTTTTAGCAGTCTCATGCAGCTTACTGAAGTAGGTAGTTGCTTAAACCAAACAGTCACAGGTTAAACGTTTCACTTGATCAAGTTAGTGAGTTCATAAGTGAGTAGAGATTAACCAAACAATATGCACCTTGTGGTAATATCTTAGATGTTGCAACATTAAGGCATATGTAGAAGGAGTTTGCTATAATCAAAGATAGGTTAAAGTAACAATCATTACTATACTTGCGGTTGATTTAGTCCGGTCTTGCTCATCCAGAGCGTGGTTGTAGTTTGGTGCCGGATCTACTTACAGCTTAGCGTCTGATAATGCTTGTCCTGAGATCCAGGAGGAGAGCTGGCAGGAGAGAAGACACCATGACCGGTAAGAGCGGTCCAAATGAGGAAGTGATGTTTGCAGGGCCGGAACTAGATTCGGAGTAGGAACTCCCGAGATAGTGTCGGTTCCGGAACTGCTGGGAGCTGCACAGAATGAATGAAGGAGGTTTCCCTATAAACACCCAGCAGAAAGGTTAGAATCTGATCCAGTTGTTCTTAGAGAAGTAGGTGAATCCGATGTAGAGGACCTCTGAGAGTGCTTAGATAAGCAAGATACTTCAGAGAAAGAGATTTGACTTGAATAAGGCTGGAGTGTTCGAGTAGAACATAGGCAAACAGATTGCACAAAATAATCAGTTCCCAGTTTCTACCTTATGTAAAAAGCATATAGTGGTGAGGGGGGCCGATAAGGGAGGAGCCATAGTTGTCCTAGATAAGGACTACTATATTAGTGAACTCACTAATCAATTGGAAGATAAAGAAACATATTTGGTTCTCCCTTATAACCCTCTCATTAATATACAAAAAGAGATTAAGGGTATAATTGACAAAGCTCTCATTAAGGGTGTTATAGACAAGAAATTGGCAAAATATCAATACATTGAGTGGCCTAAAACCCCTATCATATACACAGTACCAAAGGTACATAAAGATCCCCACAGACCACCGGGCCGTCCAATAGTTGCAGGCACACAATCTGTGTTTAGCCATATAGCGGTATATCTTGATAAAATCTTACAGCCTGAAGTTATGAAAGCAACTTCTTATATTAGAGATACTAGCGACTTCATTTTGAAGCTGAAAGATTTGCCGCTAAATGACACAAAGTATATACTCTTTTCACTTGATGTTTGTAGCTTATACACATCCATCAAGCATGAAAGTGGAATTGGAGATGTTATGACCACTATGGCTAAAACTAATAAATATAGCTTCACACAATTGAAATTTATTGAAGATCTGCTTAGAGTGGTATTATATTGCAATTATTTCTTATTTGGTGAAACATGGTACCTGCAACTGAAGGGGACAGCCATGGGGTCCAATGTTGCCCCATCATACGCCAACATGTTCATGAGTTGTTTTGAAGACAAATTTGTCTATGAAAATGCTTTATTCTTACAATAAGGGGCAGCCTGGTGGCGCTTCATAGATGACGTGTTTGGCGTGTGGTGGGGTGACATTGGTTCCCTCTTGGCATTTGTAGATCAGTTGAACAGTGCAGTGCAGGGACTAAAATTTACACTTAATTTTAGTGAGACTAATATTGTATTCTTGGATACTGAAGTGCACAAAGATGTCATGACTGGCAATTTAAAAATTGACATGTATAGGAAGAGTATAGACAGAAATTCCCTAATTAAATATGATAGCTTCCATCATGAGTCTTTGAAAAATTCCCTACCAAAAAGCCAGATGCTCAGAGTTCATAAAATAGTAAGTGACAGCCATGTGAAAGAGATAAGACTTAGAGAGATGACTGAGAGATTTGTATAAAGGGGTCCTTCTAACTTAGTGGAAAGGGAGAAACAAAAAGCCAATAGCATCTGTGAAAATAGGCACAAAACTAGGAATAAACAGGATAGAATAGTGTGTGTAACACAGTACAATCCATATAGTGCTGAAATTGCCCAATACCTTAAAAAACATTGGCACATTATAAAAAATTGTAATACAGATATAACTGAGTTTCAAAACTATCCACTTATGGCATATAGGAGAGTGCCCAATATTAAAGATCTAGTAGTCAAGAATGATATTGGGGCTAAAGTAAAAACACAGACATATATATCATCTAAATCATGTGGTACCTATCCATGTTTAAACTGTGCCAGCTGCCATTCAGTCATAAAGGGTAGAGAGTTTGTACACCCCCAAACAGGTAGGAAGTTTAACATCAATAAATTCTATACATGTGAGTCTACGCATGTAATTTATCTCATAAAGTGTCCATGCTCCAAAATCTATTTGGGCGAGACAGTTAGAAAAATACGTGATCGCCTCAGTCAACATAGATCAAATATAAGATGTGGGGACATGAAGGCCCCGGTAGCCTGTCACTTTATTGAAGCTGGTCACAATATCTCACAACTGAGGTGGCAAGTCATTGACAGTGTTGAACCCCATAGAAGGGGTGGAAATAGGGAATCACAATTAAAGAGGAAAGAATCCTTCTGGATACATAAGTTGGATGCTTTAGTCCCTAAAGGGATCAACAGGGAAATAGATATGACAGTATTCTTGTGAGCAAAATTTAAAATGAAAAATTTAAAATGTAAAATTTTAAAATAGTTTGTATCTATATTGTATTTTCTGTGAATAAGTAAACTGTAGCATAGATAATAGTATTATCATATGATGAATTTGTAAGGTATATACATTTGAAAATAATGACTACTAACAGCAGATTGTTTTTAACTATGTATTTAACAAATTTTTATAGGAATAATAAGTTTTGACCACTAGGTGGCGATATTTTGTAGTTGTTTAGATATCACAATGTTATT
This sequence comes from Bombina bombina, assembly GCF_027579735.1. Lineage (NCBI taxonomy): Eukaryota > Metazoa > Chordata > Amphibia > Anura > Bombinatoridae > Bombina > Bombina bombina. The sequence goes on from NC_069500.1 coordinate 1,404,796,522, forward strand.
TGGTGTGTTAAGAGTTAATGTCATATGGTATTTAAAGGGACAGTTAAGACACATAATAATCATTATTCATTAGGTTACTTGCCTATCGTTTATGTGTCACATCTCTCTCCCTGCGCTGCAGTCCTCAGGGATGATCCTTTTTTTTTCAAATAACCAACTGCCGTTTACAAGTAAAAATGGTGGCCTAACTCCTCCTCCCATTGTCTTCTTCCCCAGGAGCAAAAATGTCATGCACGCACAACTTGAACGTGCATTTACCCCAACGCATGCGCAAATACTGTTATTTATATTTTCTTATAGAATGCTGTGGGGATCCGTTTCAGTGCTGCACCGGAAGTCTATAAAGCCAAGCTCTCTTATGCGCGTTCAGTTTTCGCGCTTTGTAAAGACAGGTAAGTTGTGTCTCAGGCTGCTCAGCTCCAGGCATTAGAACAAGGCAGGCTGGGTTGCGGATATGTGTAATGTTTGTTTGGTTATATGTCTGGCACAGGGTTATGTTATGTGTGGTACTAATGACTACAGCGGTACTAATGACTACAGCGGTACTAATGACTACAGCGGTACTAATGACTACAGCGGTACTAATGACTACAGCGGTACTAATGACTACAGCGGTACTAATGACTACAGCGGTACTAATGACTACAGCGGTACTAATGACTACAGCGGTACTAATGACTACAGCGGTACTAATGACTACAGCGGTACTAATGACTTTTATTTATTTATTTTGCCAAGATTTCATAAGGAAGTGCTATTGTTATTTTCTTTTGCTACATGTGCTACAAGCTGATGTTTTTTCTGTTGTAGGCAGTCATAAGTAATATCAGTAATCGTTTAAAAGTTATATTTCAGCAACGTTTTAATTCATATGAAAAGCAATGTATAATACATCACCAATTTGTATGATGGGCTCTCTCTCTGCACTATACAATACCATGTGGCTCTCCAGTTGCGTTTGGTTTGGGTTGCTCTGTTTCACTTGAACATGGAAAAAAATTCTATTTGAGATGCCTGTAGTTTGTGTAATTTTTAGTAACTTACTATATTCACAATGTGCCATTTTACTACATAAATTTACAGCGACTGCTAAAAACTCTTTTATTGTGTGCATGATGGATTGGTCTCTGGAACACATTTTTCGTGGTCATAATTCATGTTTTGAAATAACATTTGAGATGCCTGACTAGATTTCACCACCCTGACATATTTATGAATCAGTCCCTGCATGCAAATTCATTTATTTAAAAAAACAGACATGTGTTAGAAATGTTCCAACTGCTGTTACTTGAGTTTTTTTTTTTATACCCCAAACTGAGCATTGTCTTTCTATGCCTACTATTATCTAATTGGTTTTTCAAAGTGTTATAGAGAATACTGCATTTTTTCTGCTCAATATTGCATGCAAGAAAAAAAAGTAACACATTATACATACATACTTGCATACAGACATAAACATGCATACAAAAACACACATAATAGCACATACATACAAACATGCATACAAGCACATATACCATGCACACATACATACATACATACTTGCATACAAACACACACTCACATACAAACATAAACATGCATACAAAAACACACATAATAGCACATACACCCTTTGCACATACACATACATACAAACATGCATACAAGCACATACACCATGCACACATACATACAAGCACATACACCATGCACACATACATACAACTACACCATGCACACATACATACAACTACACCATGCACACATACATACCCACATACAGCACACACGTACATACAACACAAATACACATATAGATATACAAACACATTCACAAACATTTCTGGTGCAGCCACAAATTCCCACCAATGCCTCATTTTTTAATGTGGCGTTTATAAAATATGAAAAGTACAAAATATATACACAAATACCACCATACATAATGTAGAAAGGTATTATGGGATATAAATATTTATAATTACTCACTATTTGTTATATACATATTTACAGTGAGTCTGTTCTGCTAGCTATGTAATAACAGCTATTTTCTTCATCCCTTCAACTTTGCATGTGTTTACTGTAAGCCCTCAGTACAATGTGTGTGCACAGAGTTTACATTTCTATTTTTTACATTTACATTTCTATTTTTATTTTAGAACCCTGTCAGTAGAGGACGGTCTGCAAAGCACTTCAACTTCTGAATCCGTTGTTCTGTTCTCAGTTCTGGAGACAATGTACCGTGAGGATCCTCTGAGGTATACATTGGAATTCCTTATCCCAGGAATTCCTCTCTGTGTGTGTGTGTCTCTCTCTCTGTGTGTGAGTCTCTCTCTCTGTGTGTGTGTGTCTCTCTCTCTCTCTCTGTGTGTCTCTCTCTCTCTGTGTGTGTCTCTCTCTCTCTGTGTGTGTCTCTCTCTCTCTGTGTGTGTGTGTGTCTCTCTCTCTGTTTGTGTGTGTGTCTCTCTCTCTGTGTGTGTGTGTGTCTCTCTCTCTCTGTGTGTGTGTCTCTCTCTCTGTGTGTCTCTCTCTCTGTGTGTCTCTCTCTCCCTCTGTGTGTCTCTTTCTCTTTGTGTGTGTCTCTCTCTCTCTCTGTGTGTCTCTCTCTCTGTGTGTGTGTGTGTCTCTCTCTCTCTGTGTGTGTCTCTCTCTCTCTGTGTGTGTGTGTGTCTCTCTCTCTGTGTGTCTCTCTCTCTCTCTCTCTCTCTGTGTGTGTGTGTGTCTCTCTCTCTGTGTGTGTGTGTGTGTCTCTGTGTGTGTGTGTGTGTGTGTGTGTGTGTGTGTGTGTGTCTCTCTCTCTCTCTGTGTCTCTCTCTCTCTCTCTCTCTCTCTCTCTGTGTGTGTCTCTCTCTGTGTGTGTGTGTGTCTCTCTATCTCTGTGTGTGTGTGTCTCTCTCTCTGCCAATACAATTAAAATATGTAATAGTATTCACTGGCATTCAGCAAATAGTTAGACAATATAGGGGTGATGTCTCCCAGACAAGATGTCTGTTTTCGAATAAATAACCGGTTTGGTGAAGGATGTGACACATAATCCCCTCCACAGACCCCTCTTCTGAATGACCCATGCCTGTCAGTGTATGAACGCAATCAAGTTGTAGTTTAGATTTGGTGAAGGAACTGACACTTATGTACTCCCCTCCACAGACACCTGTCTTGCATCACATGTGCATTCATTCTCTCCCAATACAATTAAAATATCTAATAGTATTCACTGGCATTCTGAAAATCCTTAGACAATATAGGGGTGATGTCTCCCAGACAAGATGTCTGTTTTAGAAAAATAACCGGTTTGGTGAAGGATGTGACACTTACATAATCCCCTCCACAGACCCCCTCTTCTGAATGACCCACGCCTGTCATAGTGTATGAATTCTAATACTATTATGTCCAATAAAAATAGTCAATAGTCAAATAGACTATCCAAGTGCATGACAATATGAGAGGTTTGCTGTGAACCCTAATTGTAATTGTGTGGAGGGCACTCCTCTTGGGGGGTAATCCTGGGATGGAAGCTCTGGAAATCCAGATCAGGGTAAGATAGCGTCAAAGAAATCAGGACTATGGTGCTGAAAGACAAAAAAATCAGAATAATCACCAAAATGAAAGCAGCGTAGTATTTTGAAAAAAAAAAAAAGGCAGAAGACTGGAATTTGAAGAGAGATGCTGTGATGTAGCATGTTTTGAGACACAGGAATGGTATATATAGTGAAAATTTTTAGTTGTTGGCTAAAAATCAATGTCTGTGAATAGAACCGGTAAATGACTTGTCTTACAATACAACCGTAAAATAAAGGTGTTAAACAATTCAAATAGTGTGTTTTCTCTTTCTTATTGAATGGCAGGGGCTGACTGGCAACTTTTTGACCAGGAGGCAAGTACTAACCAGAGGAAGGGGGGTTATTGATAAAACAATTTTTTTTTAGGTCAACATCACATACATAGTACTGTAGTAATGTTGTAGTGTTGTATATAAAAAAAAAATAGTTCGGTCATATGTTTTTTTGGTTTAAAAAATGGACTGTCACTTGTCAAACGGTCTGGGCTAACAAAATGCTGACATATGAAACATCACGTAAGATTTGATTTGGATTACATACAAAGTTTCTGTTTAGAACATTACTAGACGGTATTCATAATTTTAAACTGGATTCACAAAACAAAGAAAGGTGAAGATAATATTGAATGAATGTGATCTAATAAGCCTGATGCTGTACACTATGCAGAATTATCTTGTCTGGGATAAGGAATTCCAATGTATACCTCCGAGGATCCTCACGGTACGTTGTCTCCAGAACTGAGAACAGAACAACGGATTCAGAAGTTGAAGTGCTTTGCAGACCGTCCTCTACTGACAGGGTTCTAAAATAAAAATAGAAATGTAAATGTAAAAAATAGAAATGTAAACTCTGTGCACACACATTGTACTGAGGGCTTACAGTAAACACATGCAAAGTTGAAGGGATGAAGAAAATAGCTGTTATTACATAGCTAGCAGAACAGACTCACTGTAAATATGTATATAACAAATAGTGAGTAATTATAAATATTTATATCCCATAATACCTTTCTACATTATGTATGGTGGTATTTGTGTATATATTTTGTACTTTTCATATTTTAAAAATGCCACATTAAAAAATGAGGCATTGGTGGGAATTTGTGGCTGCACCAGAAATGTTTGTGAATGTGTTTGTATATCTATATGTGTATTTGTGTTGTATGTACGTGTGTGCTGTATGTGGGTATGTATGTGTGCATGGTGTAGTTGTATGTATGTGTGCATGGTATAGTTGTATGTATGTGTGCATGGTGTATGTGCTTTTATGTATGTGTGCATGGTGTATGTGCTTGTATGCATGTTTGTATGTATGTGTATGTGCAAAGGGTGTATGTGCTATTATGTGTGTTTTTGTATGCATGTTTATGTTTGTATGTGAGTGTGTGTTTGTATGCAAGTATGTATGTATGTATGTGTGCATGGTATATGTGCTTGTATGCATGTTTGTATGTATGTGCTATTATGTGTGTTTTTGTATGCATGTTTATGTCTGTATGCAAGTATGTATGTATAATGTGTTACTTTTTTTTCTTGCATGCAATATTGAGCAGAAAAAATGCAGTATTCTCTATAACACTTTGAAAAACCAATTAGATAATAGTAGGCATAGAAAGACAATGCTCAGTTTGGGGTATAAAAAAAAAAACTCAAGTAACAGCAGTTGGAACATTTCTAACACATGTCTGTTTTTTTAAATAAATGAATTTGCATGCAGGGACTGATTCATAAATATGTCAGGGTGGTGAAATCTAGTCAGGCATCTCAAATGTTATTTCAAAACATGAATTATGACCACGAAAAATGTGTTCCAGAGACCAATCCATCATGCACACAATAAAAGAGTTTTTAGCAGTCGCTGTAAATTTATGTAGTAAAATGGCACATTGTGAATATAGTAAGTTACTAAAAATTACACAAACTACAGGCATCTCAAATAGAATTTTTTTCCATGTTCAAGTGAAACAGAGCAACCCAAACCAAACGCAACTGGAGAGTATTGTATAGTGCCCCTGTCACCCTAAATACACAGATGAACCCGCAGCCTGATTTGCATTAGATGAGTAGTGCGATATTGTTCCGAGCACGGGCTGTATAGCAAACATATTATAACCCTGTGTCACACTCATCCCAAGTATCTAGCCCTGTGACAGCCTGCTTGCGCCCTCTGACACCCGCAGCCTGGTGCATGTAATGTGTGCGGGGGAAATCGCTCTTACCTGAGCAAAAAGTGGTCCGTCACTGAAATAGGAACCTTCTTTCAGTTCCTGCTGTTAGTGACTCTTATGGACAAATGCGCATGCGCAAAGGGGCGTCTACGTCGTGGCCGACACTTATGCCATTTGCTGAGAGAATCATCTGAAAATTACGTCAAGATAGGAGTAGTTAGCCACCATTTTTACCTGTTAATGGCAGTTGATTATTTTGAAAAAAACGGATAATCCAGGAGGACTGCAGCGCAGGGAGAGAGATGTGACACATAAACGATAGGCAAGTAACCTAATGAATAATGATTATTATGTGTCTTAACTGTCCCTTTAAGGAGCAGCTAACAGGTGTTCTGAATAAGCATGAGTAAGGGTTAACAGCCAGAAACGTCGCTTTATGCTGCTGTGTGCCAAGTGCTTTGTATTATCTGACATGGATCAATAAAAGCTAAGTTTGTTCAACTATTTTCCTATCTTTTTGGTGCTGTGGAAATCAGTTGATTGCACAAAATAATCAAGCAAAGATGTGTGGAAAAGGGGAGGTTTTATAGGCAGGAGGAAAGTGAGTGGAATGTCTTAAAGGGACATTACAACTGTTCTCTTTTGAATGTAATACCAAAAAAGAAACAGCAAGCTTATTATCATGTTATGCTATAATTCATATATGCTATATGTATATATCTTGTTAAGCTATAATTTATATGCCAATAACATCTATAAAAGTAAAGATTTATTATTTTTATTGTAAATGTATTTTTATTGTAAATGTAACCAGTATAAACTTATTGGTTAGAAACATTAATAATCCTTCTTTATTATCACAAAGAAAACCCGTAGATTACAATTTATTATCAACCTTTTTATTTTTTATTTTTTGCAAGCTTTTTAAACTTTAAAAGCTACTTGACTTGGAAGACCTTGAATTACAAATTGTTACCATGGTCTCTGCATTAAAGCAGAATCAAGAATGAGGAATGTGCAAACTTCATGTTTTTTTCTTCTTCTCATTGTTAAGGAAAGTAATAAATTTACTCCTACTACACACATTTTTATGAGGATAATTTTCCAAGCAAGAATTACCACGCTAACTGGACATTTATAACTCATCTAATCATACACCAACTAACCAGTTTCTATCATATGGATAACTTGGGGAATTAATTATGACGTATTCCTAATGGCAAGTCATCTTCCAATGAGGGGGATTTAACCTTTGTTACCTTGGGATTTACATTTATTTAACGTTACAAACTTGTAACCTACTGCTTCCGGAGACCCTCCTGGGTGATTGTGACCATAGACACCAGTCTGTTAGGCTGGGGTGCAGTCTGGGGCTCGTTAAAAGCTAAGGGCCTGTGGACTTTTGGAGAAGTCCTCTCTTCCCATAAACATCTTAGAAATGAGAGCAATCTTCAATGCCTTGATAGCTTGGCCTCAGCTTTCTTTAGCCCAGTTTATCAGGTTCCAGTCGGACAACATCACCTCAGTGGCTTACATCAACCACCAGGGAGGAACTCTGAGTTCCCTTGCTACAGTTGGCGGAAGCTCACGATTGTCTCCTCTCTGCCATCCACATTCCAGGAGTGGACAACTGGAAGGCAGATTTTCTGAGCAGACAGACCTTTCATCCTGGAGAGTGGGCTCTCCATCCGGAGGTGTTCACCAGGATATCCCTCAGGTGGGGAGTTCAAGAGTTGGATATGATGGCGTCTTGCCAGAACGCCAAGCTTCCAAGGTAAGATTCTGTCAGGGTGCCAGGAATCAGACTGAGACGAGAAGTGTAAAAATAATCACACCTTTATTAATAGCAAAAAATAATAAAAAGTCCACAAGTCAAATAACAAGCCAGGAATCAAAACCAGAGCTGGTAGTCAGACGAGCCGAGTCAGGAGCCAAAGCGAATAGTCAAACGAGCCGGAATCAGGAACAAGGAAAACAGCAGAGTCAGGAACAAGCCAGGGATCAGGAACCAGGAAGGACGTCAGGCAGCCAGGTAATACACAGGAACTCTCACAAACAGGTTTTAAACAACGCAAAGGCAAAGCATACTGAACAGAGGCCCTTTAAATAATAAGTGATGACATCACAATTCTGAGACTGCATCTTGTCTCACATGGATGATGCACACCAGTCTGGCCATAAAAGGAAGTGCAGGAATTGAGCAGCATCCCCCACAATGCACCATAGTCAGGAAGAGAAGTGAGTAAAATGGCTGCCAGCAGCACATGGCAAACACAACAGGGAAAAAACCCTGACAGGTTCAAGATCAAGAGATCCTCAGGCCACCCTGATAGATGCTCTGGCGGTTCCTTGGGATTTCAGTCTAGCATACCTGTTTCCTCCGTTTGCTCTCCTTCTATGAGTTATTGCTCATATCAAGCAGGAGAGGGTGTCTGTAATTCTAATAGCTCTTGCATGGCTTCGCAGGATCTGGTTTGCGGACCTGGTGTAGATGTCATCTCATCCACCTTGGAGGTTACCTCTGAGGAAGGACCTTCTAACACAGGGTCCTTTCCTCCATCCAAATCTAGTTTCTCTGAAGCTGACTGCTTGGAGATTGAACGCTTAGTTTTGGCTAAGCGTGGGTTTTCAGAGTCGGTCATTGATACCATGCTTTAGGCTCGCAAGCCAGTTACTTGTAAGATTAACCATAAGGTATGGCGCAAATACCAATATTGGTGTGAATCGAAGGGTTTCTCTTGGTGCAGGGTTAGTATTCCCAGAATTTTTGTCTTTTCTCCAGGAGGGTCTGGAGAAGGGCTTGTCAGTCAGTTCTCTGAAGGGTCAGATTTCTGCGCTGTCTATTCTTTTACACAAAAGTCTGGCAGATGTTTAATTTTTTTTTCATGCCATGGTCAGAATCAGGCCTGTGTTTAGTTGAAATATTTTTTATTGAAATTTTCCAGTTTGAACATATAATTTAACATTAATAATTGGACCTTTACAAGTTACAGTAAGGTTTGTTACATTCCTTAATTCAATGGATATGATAAAATATTGTTATAGAGTGACTGCATGTGAAGTCCATGATAATTGTCGTACTTGGTCCAACAACTTAAGATAATAATAAACTTCTAATTTTTCCGGGTTAACATTTCTATTAAAGGTCAAATAAAGAATATAGAAAGAGTGCAAAAAGTGGAAAAGAGAGAGGAAAAAGAACTGAAGTGAACACTCGCGGAGTCTGCTTATATTTTAATGATGTCTTATCAAGCCTGGTCTCCAACTGCCCTCCTCGTCTGCATTTTAGTTGTATCCTCCCAGACTATCCATTACTCCCAGATCTTTAGATACTCATTTCTATTGTGTAGTAGAGAGGATTTTGCTATAACTGATCTAACTGCAGTACATATGATAAACAAAAACCACAAATGAGAGGGCGCTAAAAGCTAAGAGAAACTAACACACTTAATCAGCATCCAGTCACTGGATATTTGTATTGTGCAAACTTCTCACCTTAATAGCCTGCTATATATCAATTTACTCAGCAAAACAACTTATACTTTTTACCGGAACTTTTCCTCGCCAAGCGCGATGACACTCTTGGACGGCTGTGTATCAGATGATCACACTTGACAGGCAGCTTGGGGTAATACCGGAATCTTTTCCTCACCAAGCGCGATGACACTCTTGAACGGCTGTGTACCAGATGATCACACTTGACAGGCAGCTTGGGGTAATACCGGAATCTTTTCTTCGCCAAAACCGTTACCACTCCAGTCAGCGTCTTTCTGAGATTTTCACCTCCGTTGGTTGTGTGCAGCTGTAGCAAAAGGGTAATCAGCTGGGCTGATAATATGAAGCAACCTCCGCTCTTAGCGTATTTCACGCGCGGGTAATCAGCTAGGTACCTAGTTACAAGTTCTTGACAGGGTCAGCAACTCTCTTTCTTCTACGCGTTTCACCCATGTGGTTGGGCTTTCTCAAGATGACAGTTGCTCCCGGAACTCATGTTTAAAAATCCACTGCTGTGATTCGATTGGATGATGGTTTTTTTCAATTAGATCTTAAGGTGAGTTGCTTGTTAAGGTGGTTTGCAGAGTTCAAGAACAAACTTTTTTGCTGCAACATTTGAATATTAGACATTAAAAGAATTTTCTGTAGATTTTTATACTGGCCCCAGAGAATTTCGATTATTTGACATAGGTTATATCCGTACGTTAAAGGTCATTCAAAATTTTGTTCAAAATTCTATTTGGAGTATAAAGAAGTATATACTCCCCCAAGCTGTCTGTCAAGTGTGATCATCTGATACACAGCAGTCCAAGAGTGTCATCGCGCTTGGCGAGGAAAAGTTCCGGTAAAAAGTATGTTGTTTTGCTGAGTAAATTGATATATAGCAGGCTATTTAGGTGAGAAGTTTGCACAATACAAATATCCAGTGACTGACAAGCAAGGCTCACGGAGTCAATACTCATTTAACTGAAGTGATACAAATATACCTTCAGAAAAATAAAGTTTCACCTACTGCATATTCTATATATATTGAAGCAGTCTTTTAGCCTACATATAAGATTATGGGAAATAATTGCAATATGTGTTACTAACACTTGAAGAGTTGATACAACTATATGGAATAACTATCACATTGACACTTTTTAACTAGCAACATTTGTTTCCAACACTGATACAAACTGGATCCCACAGCAACAAAGAGGAACATCTGACGCTTCCCTTGATTGGATATTCTCTTAGCCAGCAACATTATTTTTGATTTTTGATATTTCTCATTTTTTTTTATATTTTTTATTTTTTGTGATTTTTTATTTTTAGGGTGGTATTCCATATAGTACTTTTCTTTTAATTCTTTTTACTTGTATTATATACCTTTGCAGGGAGACGTCCCGTGTATTGTACAATTTATCTTTGGTAGTAAACTTTTCAAATTACTTGGTGTAATGTATTCTTTATTATGAATGCCTAATTAATGCTGATTAAGTGTGTTGGTTTCTCTTAGCTTTTAGCGCCCTCTCATTTGTGGTTTTTGTTTAGTTTAATTTTTTTGCCATCTAGGGGAGGTGGCAAGAGAGTGGCTTAGATAAACCTTTAGATTTTAGCGCTGTATTATTCCTTTTTATTTTATTCTTGCAGTACATATGATACCTACAAGCTTTAAAGAATGTCTCGAGAGGCCCACAATGGGAAAATGTAGGAGGGCTTGCTCCATATTGAGTATAATGTGCTTATTAAATATTTTGCTCAATAGCTCGGAAGTGGCTGTCCATACTGTCACACTTTTCGGACATTCCCACCACATGTGAGTGTATGTGATCAGGCCTGTGTTTAAACCTGTTGCTCCTCCTTGGAGCTTAAACCTTGTTCTCAAAGTTTTGCAGCAGGCTCTGTTTGAGCCAATGCATTCTATAGATATTAAGTTATTATCTTGGAAGGTTTTGTTTCTTGTTGCTATTTCTTTCCTAAGATATGGTGAGTCCACAGGATCATCAATTACTGTTGGGAATATCACTCCAGCAGGAGGAGGCAAAGAGCACCACAGCCAAGCTGTTAAGTATCACTCCCCCTCCCACAAACCCCAGTCATTCTCTTTGCCTTCGTTACATGGAAGAGGTGAAGTTTTGGTGTCTGAAGAAAAACTGGATTTTTCTACAAGCAAGTTTATGGGTCTAGCTTTATTCCACGTGAATCTCTATAGTAAGGGTAGTGGTGGCTTTCAAGCAGTTAGGAACTTGTAAGGTGGGCCTTACTGTGCTTTTCCTAACATTTTGCTGCCCTAGTATAGAAAGTCAGAGTAGGTGACTCTGTCCATTCTCTTCCTCAGGTCTCTGTGAGGAACTGTGTCCTTGCATACCTAGTGAGCTGTCTACATGCCGGACAGCTGATGTAGCAGGTAAGTGCTTTTGCTTCCAGGTGGGGAGAATATGCACTTTAATAAATTGACCCTGCATAACTGAAAATCAATATGGGACTAGGTAATCCTTATTTAAGATTGATGTGGGCATGAAGCAGGCACTGCAATTTGTGACTGAGACTGTTAAATCTCTTCAGGTGATGAAGGGGTTAAATCTTTTAGGGCTCTTATGGTAACATGTAGGTCCTTTTAATGTTAAAAGTATGTATGTTTATGCAGCAAACAGTTGGGGCTGACGTTTATCTTGGGCTACTGCCACTTTTTACGTTGTGTTAGTGTAACCAGGAAGTGACTGTTAGTTTTTGCGCCTCTCTGTGGCGCAGTAAGTTTAGTCCGATCATGTGACGCTCATTTGAAACAAGTTACGGAGCGGTGTCAGCTGTTTAGACCTGTTCTTTGGAGTCAGAGTTTTCGTTTCTGCTTGGGGTATCAGGTAGGTGCCTCAGCCAAGCTGAGGTGTGAGGTCACTTGAGGTTGTTTACTTTGAGCATATATTGTTCAGTTACGTCTTTTTTATCCGTATTTCTAATCGAGTCCTGTTGTAAAACACAGGAGCAAAAGATAAGTTTTAAAAGGCAATATATAGGAGGTATGCATTGAAAACGTTATAGTTGTTTTTTTCTTGTTCTGGGATTTTTTTTTGTCTAAGACAATGTCTGATTTAGAACAAAAGTCTCCTATGAATAATTGTCTTTTATGTTTAGAAGCCCAGATTACTTAACCTATGCAATTCTGTTCCTCATGTGTTAAGAAAACTTTACAGTGTAAAGAAAATATTTTCACTACTGAGCCTAATGTCTCTCAGGATGATGCTGTTCAGGTATTGCCACAGTCTTCTCCTGTAACGTCCCAGGCCTAAATGGCATCACATGCAGTGCCCTGCGGTTCTTCTATAACTCCTAGTGGATTGTATTTGAAGGCAGAAATTGCTGCTCAAGTATCTTCAGCGGTATCTGCGCTGTTAGCTGCTTTTCCTATGTTAAAGGGGAAACATAAGAGGAAACTTACGCCTAGATCACAAGTTTTGTTGGTAAGGCTGTGCGGTGCTAACAAGCCTTTTTTTCTTACCGCTTCCCTTAAGACAACGCTGGTATTAAGAGTTTTCTGCAAGCCGGCGTTAGCCTCAGAAAAGTGAGCGTTAAGCAAAATTTAGCTCCACATCTCACCTCGATATCAGCGTTGCTTACGGTAGCGGTAAGCTGGCTAAACGTGCTCGTGCACGATTTCCCCATAGGAAACAATGGGGCTGAGCTGGGTGAAAAAAACCTAACATCTGCAAAAAAGCAGCGCCAAAAAAACAGCCCCATTGTTTCCTATGGGAAAATGAAATTTATGTCTGCACCTAACACCCTAACATGAACCCTGAGTCTAAACACCCCTAATCTTACACTTATTAACCCCTAATCTTACACTTATTAACCCCTAATCTGCCACCCCTGACATCGTTGCCACCTACATTATATTATTAACCCCTAATCTGCTGCTCCGGACACCGCCGCCACCTACATTATACTTATGAAACCCTAATCTACTGCCCCCAACATTGCCGAACCCTACATTATATTTATTAACTCCTAATCTGCCCCCCCAATGTCGCCACAACTATATTAAATTTATTAACCACAAATCTGCCGCCGCCAACATAATAAAGTTATTAACCCCTAAACCTAAGCCTAACCCTAACACCCCCCTAATTTAAATATAATTTAAATAAATCTAAATAAAATAGCTACAATTAAATAAATTATTCCTATTTAAAACTAAATACTTACCGATAAAATAAACCATAAGATAGCTACAATATAACTAATAGTTACATTGTATTTATCTTAGGGTTTATTTTTATTTTACAGGCAACTTTGTATTTATTTCTAGGTACAATAGTTATTAAATAGTTATTAACTGTTTAATAGCTACATAGCTAAAATAAGTACAAAATTACCTGTAAAAAATCCTAACCTAAGTCACAATTACACCTAACACTACACTATAATTAAACTAATTACCTAAACTACCTACAATTAATTACATTTAAATTCAATAAACTAAATTACGAAAAAAACAAACACTAAATTACAGAATAAAAATTACACCTAATCTAAGCCCCCTAATAAAATAAAAAAGCCCCCCAAAATAATAAAATTCCCTAACCTATACTAAATTACAATTACCCCTTAAAAGGGCCTTTTGCGGGGCATTGCCCCAAAGTAATCAGCTCTTTTACCATACGGCAGAAGTCTTCAGCCGATCGGGGCAGAAGAGGTCCTCCAGATGGCAGAAGGCTTTATCTAGGCTGCATCTTCTATCTTCATCCTTCCGGAGCGGAGCGGGTCCATCTTCCATCCAGCCGACGCGGAGCATCTTCTTCAATCGAAGTCCTAACAAAGAATAAAGGTTCCTTCAAATGACGTCATCCAATATGGCGTCCCTCGAATTCCAATTGGCTGATAGGATTCTATCAGCCAATCAGAATTAAGGTAGGAAAAAAACGATTGGTTGATTTAATCAGCCAATCAGCCAATCGGATTCAAATTACCTAAACTACCTACAATTAATTACAATTAAATTCAATAAACTAAATTACGAAAAAAAACAAACACTAAATTACAGGAAAAAAAAATTACAAGAAGTTTAAACAAATTACACCTAATCTAAGCCCCCTAATAAAATAAAAAAGCCCCCCAAAATAATAAAATTCCCTAACCTATACAAAATTACAAATAGCCCTTAAAAGTGCCTTTTGCGGGGCATTGCCCCAAAGTAATCAGCTCTTTTACCATACGGCAGAAGTCTTCATCCGATCGGGGCAGAAGAGGTCCTCCAGATGGCAGAAGGCTTTATCCAGGCTGCATCTTCTATCTTCATCCTTCCGGAGCGGAGCGGGTCCATCTTCCATCCAGCCGACACGGAGCATCTTCTTCAATCAAAGTCCTAACGAAGAATGAAGGTTCCTTTAAATGACGTCATCCAAGATGGCGTCCCTCGAATTCCGATTGGCTGATAGGATTCTATCAGCCAATCAGAATTAAGGTAGGAAAAATCCGATTGGCTGATTGGATCAGCCAATACAATTGACCTCGCATTCTATTGGCTGATCCAATCAGCCAATCGGATTGAACTTCAATCCAATTGGCTGATTAAATCAACCAATTGGATTTTTCCTACCTTAATTCCGATTGGCTGATAGAATCCTATCAGCCAATCGGAATTCGAGGGACGCCATCTTGGATGACGTCATTTAAAGGAACCTTCATTCTTCGTTAGGACTTTGATTGAAGAGGATACTCCGCGTCGGCTGGATGGAAGATGGACCTGCTCCGCTTCGGAAGGATGAAGATAGAAGATGCAGCCTGGATGAAGCCTTCTGCCGTCTGGAGGACCTCTTCTGCCCTGATCGGATGAAGACTTCTGCCGTATGGAGGACCACTTGTGCCCGGCTGGGTGAAGACAGCTCAAGGTAGGGTGATCTTCAGGGGGTTAGTGTTAGGTTTTTTTAAGGGGGGATTGGCTGGGTTTTAGAGTAGGGGTATGTGGGTGGTGGGTTGTAATGTTGGGGGGGGTATTGTATTTTTTTATTACCGGTAAAAGAGCTGATTACTTTGGGGCAATGCCCCGCAAAAGGCCCTTTTAAGGGCTATTTGTAATTTAGTATAGGTTAGGGAATTTTATTATTTTGGGGGGCTTTTTTATTTTATTAGGGGGATTAGATTAGGTGTAATTAGTTTAAAATTCTTGTAATTCTTTTTTTATTTTCTGTAATTAAGTGTTTGTTTTTTTCGTAATTTAGTTTATTTCATTTAATTGCATTAGTTTCATTTAATTTAGTTAATTGATTTATTTATTTATAGAGTAGTGTTAGGTGTAATTGTAACTTAGGTTAGGATTTATTTTACAGGTAATTTTGTATTTATTTTAGCTAGGTAGTTATTAAATAGTTAAAAACTATTTAATAACTATTGTACCTAGTTAAAATAAATACAAAGTTGCCTGTAAAATAAAGATAAATCCTAAAATAGCTATAATGTAACTATTAGTTATATTGTAGCTATAATAGGGTTTATTTTATCGGTAAGTATTTAGTTTTAAATAGGAATAATTTATTTATTTGTAGTAAATTTATTTTGTTTAATTTAAATATATTTTTATATTTAAATATAAATTTATATTTAAGTTAGGGGGGCTTAGACTTAGGGTTAGATGTAGGTTTAGGGGTTAATAAATTTATTATAGTAGCGGCGACGTTGGGGTCGGAAGATTAGGGGTTAATAAATGTAGATAGGTGTTGGCGATGTTAGGGATGGTAGATTAGGGGTTAATAAAATTTAACAAGTGTTTGCGAGGCGGGAGTGCAGCGGTTTAGGGGCTAATACATTTATTAAAGTGGCGGTGATGTCCGGTCTGCAGATTAGGGGTTAATAATTGTAGGTAGGTGTCGGCGACGTTGGGGGCGGAAGATTAGGGGTTAATTAATATAATGTAGATGTCGGCGATGTTAGGGGCAGCTGATTAGGGGTTCATAGGTATAATGTAGGTGGCGGCGATGTCCGATCGGCAGATTAGGGGTTTAAAATTTTTATTATAGTGTTTGCGAAGTGGGGGGGCCTCGGTTTAGGGGTTAATAGGTAGTTTATGGGTGTTAGTGTACTTTGTAGCACTTTAGTTAAGAGCTTCATGTTCCGGCGTTAGCCCATAAAACTCTTAACTACTGACTTTTAAATGCGGTAGGAGTATTGACAGGAGAGGGTCTACAGCTCACTTCTTCCAAGACTTGTTATTCCAGCGTTAGGCAAATCCCATTAAAAATATAGGATACACAATTGACGTAAGGGGATTTGCGGTAGCCTCGAGTCGCGGAAGAAAAGTGAGTGGTACACCTGTACCTGTCAGACTCGTAATACCAGCGGGCGTTAAAAAGCAGCGTTAGGACCCCTTAACGCTGCTTTTTAAGGCTAACGCCAAACTCGTGATCTAGCCGTTAGAGAATTAGAGGTTTTCTGATTCCAGTAATACTTCTCAAATGATCATTCCTCTTAAATCGGATGAGGAAGATTCTTCAGGACTATCTGAGGGTGAAATCTCAGAGTCAGACAGTGTAACTCCCTTTTCTGAAGCTGAAGGTGTGTCCTTCAGATTTAAACTTGAACACCTTTGTGTGCTGTTGAAGGAGGTTTTAGCTACTTTGGACGACTCATATACCCCTGTTGTTGTCCAACCTAAGAAAGCTAGCAAACTCAATAATTACTTTGAGGTTCCTTCCTCTAAGGAGGTCTTCCCTGTCCCAAACCGTGCTAGGGATATTATTTCTCAGGAGAGGGAGAGACCAGGGGGTATCCTTTTCCCCGTCTCCTATTTTCAAGAAGATGTTTCCAGTCGCTGACTCCATAATGAAACCATGGCACATGGTTCCTAAGGTAGAAGGGGCTATTTCTACACTGGCTAAGAGAACTACTATTCCTATTGAGCATAGTTCTTCTTTTAAAGATCCTATGGACAAGAAACTGGAGGTTTATTTAAAAAGAATATATGTTCATTCAGGTCTCCTATGGCAACCTGCGGTGTGTATTGCCATGGTTACAAGTGCTGTATCTTACTGGTTTGATGCCTTATCTGATTCCATCCAGATAGAGACTCCATTGGGTGAGATCCAAGACTGGATTAAGGCTCTTAAGCTAGACAATTCTTTTATTTCTGATGCTATTCTGCAAGTGATTAGGCTGGGAGCCAAGACATTTAGTTTCGCTGTGCTAGGCAACAGGGCTCTGTGGCTGAAATCTTGGTCAGCAAATGTCTCCTCTAAGGGTAAGCTTTTGGCAATTCCTTACAAGGGTAAGACCTTGTTTGGACCTGGTCTAACATAAACTATTTCTTCTATTATGGGGTTGAAATTGTCTTTTCTTCCTCAAGATAAGAAAAATAGACCAAAATGGCGTCAGAGTAATTTTTGCTCCTTTCGTAATTTCAGAGGTAAGTCTTCCCCTTCTTCATCAAAGCAGGAACAGTCCAAAACCTCTTGGAAGCCAGTCAGTCTTGGAACAAGGAGAACAATCAAAGAAAACCGCAGCTGATTCAAAATCAACATGAAGGGTTTGCCCCTGATCCGGGAGCGGATCAAGTGAGGGGGAAGACTTTCTCAGTTTTCTCTAGCATGGGTGTGAGATGTCCCAGATCCCTGGGCTGTGGACATAGTATCCCAGAATTACAAGTTGGAATTCAAGACCTTTCCTCCCAGGGGCAGGTTTCACCGTTTAAGGTTATCTGCAGACCAGACAAGAAGAGAGGCGTTCTTGAAATGTGGACAAGATCTCTCCTCCCTGGGAGTGATAGTACCTGTTCCAATTCAGGAAAAGGGTCTGGGTTTCTATTCCAATTTGTTTGTGGTTCACAAAAAGGAAGGAACCTTCAGATCGATCCTGGACCTAAAGTGTCTAAACAAATTTCTCAGAGTACCGTCTTTCAAGATGGAGAAGATACGTTCAATTCTTTCTTTAGTACAAGAGGGTCAGTTCATGGCGACCATAGATTTAAAGGATGCATACCTTCATATTCTTATTCACAGGAATCATCACAAATATCTTTGCCTTTCTGGACAAGCACTTTCAGTTTGTGGCTCTTCAATTTGGCCTTGCTACAGCTCCCAAGGTTCTTGGGGCTCTCTTAGCAGTTGTCAGATCTCAGGGAATTGCTGTGGCGCCCTTTCTGGGTGACATATTGGTCCAGACACCATCTTTTCAACAAGCAAAATCTCATACAGAGATCTTGTTTTCTTTTCTACAATCCCACGGTTTGAAAGTGAATCTGGAAAAGAGTTCCCTTGTCCCAGCTACAAGGGTGGTTTTTCTAGGGACCATTATATATTCCCTATCGATGAAAATATTTCTGACGGAGGACAGAAAATTCAAAATTCTCTTCTCTTGCCTCCCTCTACCGTCTACTTTTCGGCCATCAGTGGCTCAATGTATGGAGGTAATTTGACTGATGGTCCCTTCCATGGACATCATTCTCTTTGCTCGATTCCATCTGAGAGCACTGCAACTATGCATGCTCAGGCAGTGGAACAGAGACCATTTGTATCTATCTTAGAGAATAGATCTAGACCAGTCGAGAAGAGACTCTCTCCCGTGGTGGCTTTCTCAGGAGCATCTGTCTCAGGGATCATGCTTTTGGAGACCCTCCTGGTTGATTGTGACCACAGATGCCAGCCTTCTGGGCTGGAGAGCTGTCTGGGACTAAAATGCACAGGGACTCTGGACTCAGGAGCAGTCTGCTATCCCCATAAACATCTTGGAGTTGAGAGCAATTTACAATGCTCTGATTTCTTGGCCTCAGTTGTCCTTAGCCCATTTTATCAGGTTTCAGATGGACAACTTCACCTCAGTAGCTTGCATTAATCACCAGGGAGGAACTCGGAGTTCCTTAGCCATGAAAGAGCTGGCGCGGATTATTCAGTGGGCAGAAGTTCACAATTGCTGTCTATCTGCCATCCACATTCCAGGAGTGGACAACTGGGAAGCAGGTTTCCTGAGCAGACAGATTTTTCATCCTGGGGAGTGGGAACTCCATCCAGAGGTGTTCTTCAGCTTAACCCTCAAATGGGGGGTGCCGGAGTTGGATCTGATGGAGTCTCGGCAGAACGCCAAGCTTCCAAGGTATGGTTCAAGGTCAAGGGATCCACAGGCTGCTTCGATAGATGCTCTGGCGGTTCCTTGGGACTTCAGGCTGGCATACCTGTTTTCTTCCGTTTGCTCTCCTTCCATGAGTTATTGCTCGGATCAAGGAAGAGAGAGCGTTGGTGATTCTAATAGCACCTGCATGGCCTTGCAGGATATGGTATGCGGATCTAGTGGAGATGTCAACTCTCGCACCTTGGAAATTGCCTCTGAGGATGGACCTACTACTTCAGGATCCCTTTCTTCATCCAAATCTTGTTTCTCTGAAGCTGACTGCTTGGAGATTTAATGCTTAGTTCTGTCTAAGTGTGGTTTTTTCTGAGTTGGTCATTGAGACCATGATTCAGGCGCATAAGCCTGTTACTAGAAAGATTTACCATAAGATATGGCGTAAATATCTTTATTGGTGTGAATCCAAGGGCTACTCTTGGAGTAGGGTCAGGGTTCCTAGGATTTTGTCTATTCTCCAGGAAGGTCTGGAAAAAGGTTTGTCAGTCAGTACCCTGAAGGGTCAGATTTCTGCTCTATCTGTTTTGTTACATAAGTGTCTGGCGGATGTGCCAGATGTGCAATCTTTTTGTCAGGCCTTGATCAGAATCAGGACTGTGTTTTAGGTCAGTTGCTCCTCCTTGGAGCCTTAATCTTGTTCTTAAGGTTTTGCAGCAGGCTCCGTTTGAGCCAATGCATTCCATAGATCTTAAGTTGTTATCTTGGAAGGTTTAGTTTCTTATGGCTATCTCTTCTGCTCTGAGAGTTTCGGAACTCTCAGCTTTGCAGTGTGATTCGCCTTATCTTATCTTTCATGCTGATAAAGCGGTTCTTCGTACTAAGTTTGGTTTCCTTCCTAAAGTTGTTTCGGATAGAAATATTAACCAGGAAATTGTTGTTCCTTCTCTATGTCCTAATCCTTCTTCTCATAAGGAACGCTTGTTGCACAACTTGGATGTGGTGAGTGCTCTAAAATGTTATCTTCAGGCAACTAAGGATTTTTGCAAGTCTTCTGCCCTATTTGTTTGTTTCTCTGGGAAATGTAAAGGTCAAAAAGCTACTGCAACTTATCTTTCTCTCTGGTTGAGAAGTTTAATTTGTTTAGCCTATGAGACTGCTGGACAGAAGCCTCCTGCGAGGATTACATTCCACTAGGGCTGTCTCTTCTTCTTGGGCTTTCAAAAATGAAGCTTCTGTGGAACAGATTTGCAAGGCTGCAACTTGGTCTTCTCTGCATACCTTTACAAATTGATACTTTTGCCTCAGCTGAGGCTTCTTTTGGGAGAAAGGTTCTTCAAGCGGTGGTGCCTTCTGTTTAAGTTACCTGTCTTGTCCCTTCCGTAATCATTTGTGTACTCTAGCTTTATGTATTTGGTTCCCAATGGTAATTGATGATGCCATGGACTCACCATATCTTAGGAAAGAAACCCAAATTTATGCTTACCTGATAAATTTCTTTCTTTCTGGATATGGTGAGTTCACGGCCCCGCCGTATTATTTTAAGACACTTATTTTTAACTATAACTTTAGGCACCTCTACACCTTGTGTTGCTCCTTTTTCTCTATTTACCTTGGGTCGAATGGCTGGGGATTGTGGGAGGGGGGTGATACTTAACAGCTTGGCTGTGGTGCTATTTGCCTCCTCCTGCTGGCCAGGTTTGATTATTCCCAACAGTAATTGATGATGCCGTGGACTCACCATATCCAGAAATAAATACATTTATCAGGTAAGCATACATTTTGTTTTCTTCTGCTCGTAGTTTCTGAACTCTCAGCTCTACAGTGTAATTCTCCTTACCTTAATTCTTTCCTAAGATATGGTGAGTCCACAACGTTGTCAATTACAATATTGGGAATATCACTCATTGCCAGCAGGAGGAGGCAAAAAGCACCACAGCAAAGCTGTTAAGCGTCACTCCCCTACCCATAATCCCCAGTCATTCTCTTTGTGGAACAGCATGTTTTAACTTTTGTTGTATAAAAGGCAGAAGCTACACTAACTCTTTGCTTGGTATTGTGATCTAAACTTATCCCTATTGGATCCTTTCATGTCTCTTGCTACAAGTCGCCTCCCCCTTTCTGAGAATTGGCTGCTTCGCCTATCTCCTCAACCGGTGACGTCACTGCTGCTGCATTCTGTGCCTTTGGTCTCACTTGCCTGTCAGCACCTCCACGCATGCTTCATCCTGCTTCTCCGAGTTCACTTGTCTGACAGTCTTCCACGCTGCAATAAGAGGTATGCCTCCCTGCTGCTATCTGCTATACTCATGAGACACGCTGTACGTTTCCCTGCACTTGTTTAAGTACTGTTTATACCTCTTACGCTGCCTCATTTTTTCTATAGCACTAAAACTAAGATCAGTATATTCAGAACTTTCTCAGTTTCATTGTATACGTATCTTGAGTTTGATGTCTTATCCATTACGGTTTGTGTACACATTGTCAGATCTATATACTTCCTTAAGGGGAAATAACCTTCCCTCTCAGTTTCAGGAAGTATATCTATAGCCTGACATATAATAAACACATTTATAGGAGTTAGATACTCTTAAGAATATTATATCTTACTCCCATATTATGCAACACATCAACATATACAAATATCAGAGTTCTACAGCTGTGATCAATCTTAATTTAACAAGGAATAGGATTACATCCTAATTACCTTCTTACACATTTTACTGAATACCAAGCCTCAATATGGATCCAGTGGAATTCTCCAATCATGCAATGGCTCTATCACAGAAAGTAAATCCGCTTCGTCAGGGCTTAAGAGATTTACAAATTGAGAACCAAACCTTAAGAAATGTAATTAAGGAAGGGTTATGTACTGCCCCACCTCATATTGATCCTACACCTGAGCCTCCTGTCAGTCCCCCAGAGAGATTCTCAGGCAATAGAAAATTGTACAGACAGTTTATAAATTCCTGTACTTTATTTTTCACATTAAAACCAAAAACCTTTTGCAATGATCGTATTAAAGTACTCACTGCAATATCATATCTGAGAGCAGAACCCAGAGCTTGGGCAGATCCACTATATGAACAGAATGATCCCATTCTAAACTCTGTAACTGAATTGTTTAATGCTATGTCAAAATTATATGAAGATCCATATAAACAGACCACTGCTGAAAATTAATTAAGATTTCTAAGACAACAGAAAAGATACGTAGAAGATTACATATTTAAATTTGGCAAAAGGACTCGCAGTGGAATGATGTCTCTTTGAAAAACCAATTCAGGTTAGGATTATCTGAAGGAATAAAAGATGAATTAGCAAGAATAGACATTCCAGAGACACTTGACGACCTTATGACCTTGTCTATTAAAATAGATTGAAGGATCAGAGAATGGAAGCAAGAAAGATATTCTTCTGAAAATTTAACCAAACCCCCTGTATATAAGTCCCACCCAACATCACCTAAAATTCTGAAGAACCAATGGAAATCGGAGTAATTAAAGGCTCTCTCACCTTAGAGGAAAATCTTCGTAGACGCACTCAGAAGCTATGTATGTATTATGCATCTAAGGAACACCTTGTACCAGAATGTTCCATTCTTAAAAGACAGAAAATGGGTAAGAAAATTTTTAATAATAGCTGCTTGTCTTGGTCAAATGACTTACTTTCCACTCCCAATATCTTTACAGTAAATACACACAGAGAGAAATGCACTCACAGGAACGAACAACCAGCTCAATACCACTGTTAGCCTGTTCTATGGCGATTTACCACCTGGGTGCAACTTCTTTTAGTCCAGCAATGCTTTTCACAGAGTAGAACTTTCCTGTAGTATATCAGTCTGGTCCCGCCTATTACGGTCAGTCCAGTGCCGAAATACCAGGCAATTTCTCTCTGTACAAGGAACACAGCAACCCCAGACGATCGTTTCAGCCTTCATTGGGCCTCGTCAGTGAGGTGTAGCAGTATTCCTCTAAGCACACTGAGCAAGGAGTCCACGTCTGGTTGCCCCTTTTTCCCATAGGGAGACTAAATACACACAGAGAGAAATGCACTCACAGGAACGAACAACCAGCTCAATACCATTGTTAGCCTGTTCTATGGCGATTTACCACCTGGGTGCAACTTCTTTTAGTCCAGCAATGCTTTTCACAGAGTAGAACTTTCCTGTAGTATATCAGTCTGGTCCCGCCTATTACGGTCAGTCCAGCGCCGAAATACCAGGCAATTCCTCTCTGAACAAGGAACACAGCAACCCCAGACGATCGTTTCGGCCTTCATTGGGCCTCGTCAGTGAGGTGTAGCAGTATTCCTCTAAGCACACTGAGCAAGGAGTCCACGTCTGGTTGCCCCTTTTTCCCATAGGGAGACTAAATACACACAGAGAGAAATGCACTCACAGGAACGAACAACCAGCTCAATACCATTGTTAGCCTGTTCTATGGCGATTTACCACCTGGGTGCAACTTCTTTACAGTGGGATCATCATCACAGCAAATTTAATGCAGTTGTGGATTCAGGAGCGTACGCCTGTTATAGTGATATTTCCATTGTTAAATCAAATAAAATACCTACACTGAGATTACGAGTTTTGCGGTAACAGGGGTGCGTTGCTAACTAGCCTTTTTTTTTAACACTACCTTAAGACAACGCTGATATTACAGGTTTTTTAAACCTGGCGTTAGCCGCAAAAAGGTGAGTGTAGAGGAAAATTTATCTCCACATCTCACCTCAATACCAGCGTTGCTTATGGTAGCGGTAAGCTGGCTAATCGTGCTCGTGCACGATTTCCCCATAGGAAACAATGGGGCTGAGCCGGCTGAAAAAAAACACTTGCAAAAAAGCAGCATTAAGCTCCTAACGCAGCCCCGTTGATTCCTATGGGGAAATACATTTTATTTCTACACCTAACACCTTAACATGAACCCCGAGTCTAAACACCCCTAATCTTACACTTATTAACCCCTAATCTGCCGTCCCCGACATTGTCGCCACCTACATTATAATTATTAACCCCTACTCTGCCGCTCCGGACACCGCCGCCACCTACATTATCCCTATGAACCCCTAATCTGCTGCCCCCAACATCGCCGAACCCTACATTTTATTTATTAACCCCTAATCTGCCCCCCCTCAACCTCGCTGCAACCTACCTACAATTATTAACCCCTAATCTGCCACCGCCAACGTCGCCGCCACCACAATAATAAAGTTATTAACCCCTAAACCTAAGTCTAACCCTAACCCTAACACCCCCCCTAATTTAAATATAATTTAAATAAATCTAAATAAAATAACTACAATTAAATAAATTATTCCTATTTAAAACTAAATACTTGCCTATAAAATAAACCCTAAGATAGCTACAATATAACTAATAGTTACATTGTAGCTAGCTTAGGGTTTATATTTATTTTACAGGCAACTTTGTATTTATTTTAACTAGGTACAATAGTTATTAAATAGTTATTAACTATTTAATAGCCACCTAGTTAAAATAAGTACATCAGCCAATAGGATTTTTACTACAAAGGGTTTTCTTGGTTAAGCACACCACAAAAGGACTGTTTAATCTTAACACACATATTGTGGGAGTGCTACCAAAGTGACCAAAACAATTACAAAAGAACAAAAAGTATTGGTGCACATCCAACCACTTAAGTCCACTCTTTCATGGCATATTTGTATATATTATTGCAAGATGTTAATCCCAATTTTATTTGAACTATGTAAGTATATTTAGCAGAGAGAAGTATATTTGTTTTTGCAGCTCAAATATAAGCCAATATTATTGTGAGATGTTTATCCCAATCTTATTAGAAGCTATGTAAGTATACTTGGCAGACAGAAGCATATACTAATATGCCATGAAAGAGTGGACTTAAGTGGTTGGATGTGCACCAATACTTTTTGTTGTTTTGTAATTGTTTTGGTCACTATCGCCTAGATTTAGAGTTTTGTCAGTAAAGACCCGCGGTGCTGATGAGCCTTTTTTTTCCAGCGCACCCTTAAGACAACGCTGATATTACGAGTTGTCTGAATGGCTGCGTTAGCCTCAGAAAAGGGAGCGTTGAGCATAATTTAGCTCCACTTCAACCCTCAATACCAGCGTTGCTTACGGTAGCGGTAAGCTGGAAAAACGTGCTCGTGCACGATTTCCCTATAGGAAACAATGGGGCAGTTTGGGCTGAAAAAAAACCTGCAAAAAAGCAGCGTTCAGCTCCTAACGCAGCCCCATTGTTTCCTATGGGGAAACACTCTCTAAGTCTACACCTAACACCCTAACATGAACCCCGAGTCTAAACACCCCTAATCTTACACTTATTAACCCCTAATCTGCCATCCCCGACATCGTCGCCACCTACATTATAATTATTAACCCCTACTCTGCCGCTCCGGTCACCGCCGCCACCTACATTATCCCTATGAACCCCTAATCTGCTGCCCCCAACATCACCGAACCCTACATTTTATTTATAACCCCTAATCTGCCCCCCCTCAACGTCGCTGCAACCTACCTACAATTATTAACCCCTAATCTGCCACCGCCAACATCGCCGCCGCCACAATAATAAAGTTATTAACCCCTAAACCTAAGTCTAACCCTAACCATAACACCCCCCTAATTTAAATATAATTTAAATAAATCTAAATAAAATAACTACAATTAAATAAATTATTCCTATTTAAAACTAAATACTTACCTATAAAATAAAAAAGCAGCGTTCAGCTCCTAACGCAGCCCCATTGTTTCCTATGGGGAAACACTCTCTAAGTCTACACCTAACACCCTAACATGAACCCCGAGTCTAAACACCCTTAATCTTACACTTATTAACCCCTAATCTGCCGCCCCCGCTATCGCTGACACCTGCATTTTATTATTAACCCCTAATCTGCCGCTCCGGACACCGCTGCAACCTACATTATAGCTATAAACCCCTAATCTGCTGCCCCTAACATCGCCGACACCTATATTATATTTATTACACCCTAATCTGCCCCCCCGACAACGTCGCCGCCACCTACCTACACTTATTAACCCCTTATCTGCCGACCGGACATCGCCGCCACTATAATAAATGTATTAACCCCTAAACTGCCGCACTCCCGCCTCGAAAACACTATAATACATTTTTTTAACCCCTAATCTGCCCTCCCTAACATCGCCGCCACCTACCTACAATTATTAACCCCTAATCTGACGCCCCCAACGTCGCCGCTACTATAATAAAGTTATTAACAACTAAACCTAAGTCTAACCCTAACCCTAACACCCCCCTAATTTAAATATAATTTAAATAAAATGAACTGAAATTACTATAATTAAATAAATTATTCCTATTTAAAACTAAATACTTACCTATTAAAAAAAAAAATATATAGCTACAATATAACTAATAGTTACATTGTAGCTATTTTAGGATTTATATTTATTTTACAGGCAACGTTGTATTTATTTTAACTAGGTACAATAGCTATTAAATAGTTAATAACTATTTAATAGCTACCTAGTTAAAATAAATACAAAATGACATGTAAAATAAATCATAACCTAAGTTACAATTAAACCTAACACTACACTATCATTAAATTAATTAAATAAATTACCTACAATTACCTACAATTAAATACAATTAAATAAACTATACTATAATACAAAAAACAAACAAACACTAAATTACAAAAAATAAAAAAGAATTACAAGCAGTTTAAACTAATTACACCTAATCTAAGCCCCCTAATAAAATAAAAAAGCCCCCCAAAATAATAAAATACCCTACCCTATCCTAAATTACAAAGTAATCAGCTCTTTTACCAGCCCTTAAAATGTTTTTTTTTGCGGGGCATTGCCCCAAAGTAATCTGCTCTTTTACCTGTAAATAAAAATACAATACCCCCCAACATTACAACCCACCACCCACATACCCCTATTTGTGGCTGATCGGAACAGCCAATAGAATGCGAGGTCAATCCGATTGGCTGATTGGATCAGCCACTCGGATTGAACTTCAATCTGATTCGCTGATTGCATCAGCCAATCAGATTTTTCCTACCTTAATTCCGATTGGCTGATAGAATCCTATCAGCCAATCGGAATTCGAGGGATGCCATCTTGGATTACGTCATTTAAAGGAACCTTCATTCGGCCTTAGGACATCGGAAGAAGAAGATGGACCTGCTCCGCTTCGGAAGGATGAAGATTGAAGATGCCGCTTGGATGAAGACATCTGCCGCTTGGAGGACCTCTTCTGCCCCGATTGGATGAAGACTTCTGCCGCTCCGGATGTTCACTTCTGGCCCATCGGTGCCCGGCTGGGTGAACATGGCTCAAGGTAGGGTGATCTTCAGGGGGGGTAGTGTTAGGTTTTTTTAAGGGGGGATTGGGTGGGTTTTAGAGTAGGGGTATGTAGGTGGTGGGTTGTAATGTTGGGGGGGTATTGTATTTTTATTTACAGGTTAAAGAGCAGATTACTTTGGGCAATGCCCCGCAAAAAGCCCTTTTAAGGGCTGGTAAAAGAGCTGATTACTTTGTAATTTAGGATAGGGTAGGGCATTTTATTATTTTGGGGGGCTTTTTTATTTTATTAGGGGGCTTAGATTAGGTGTAATTAGTTTAAACTTATTGTAATTTTTTTATTTTCTGTAATTTAGTGTTTGTTTTTTTTTTGTATTATAGTTTAGTTTATTTAATTGTATTTTAGTTTACATAATTGTAGGTCATTTATTTAATTAGTTTAATGATAGTGTAGTGTTAGGTGTATTTGTAACTTAGGTTAGGATTTATTTTACAGGTAATTTTGTAATTATTTTAACTAGGTAGCTATTAAATAGTTATTAACTATTTAATAGCTATTGTACCTAGTTAAAATAAATACAAAGTTGCCTGTAAAATAAATATAAATCCTAAAATAGCTACAATGTAACTATTAGTTATATTGTAGCTATATTAGGGTTTATTTTATAGGTAAGTATTTAGTTTTAAATAGGATTAATTTATTTAATTATAGTAAATTTAGTTTGTTTAATTTAAATTATATTTAAGTTAGAGGGGTGTTAGGGTTAGACTTAGGTTTAGGGGTTAATAACTTTATTATAGTAGAGGCGACGTTGGGGGCGGCAGATTAGGGGTTAATAATTGTAGGTAGGTGGCGGCGATGTTAGGGAGGGCAGATTAGGGGTTAATAAAATTTATTATAGTGTTTGCGAGGCGGGAGTGTGGCGGTTTAGGGGTTAATAGAAACATAGAAACATAGAAACATAGATATTGACGGCAGATAAGAGCCATAGGCCCAGCAAGTCTGCCCCACCTTACCTAACAGTATAAACTTATCTAGTTCGTAGGATAGCCCTATGCTTGTCCCATGCATTTTTAAAGTCCCCCACAGTGTTTGTTGCTACTACCTCTTGAGGAAGTTTATTCCATAAATCAATCACTCTTTCTGTAAAGAAGTGCTTCCTCAAATTACTCCTGAATCTACTACCCTTTAGCTTGAGCTCATGACCCCTTGTTCTTGAATTTTCCATTTTATGTAAAATACCCACAGCCTCAGTTTTACTAAACCCTTTAATGTACTTGAAAGTTGCTATAGAAACATAGATATTGACGGCAATAATACATTTATTATAGTGGCGGCGATGTCCGGTCGGCAGATTAGGGGTTAATAAGTGTAGGTAGGTGGCGGCGATGTTGGGGGGGGGGGCAGATTAGGGGGTAATAAATATAATATAGGTGTCTGCGATGTTAGGGGCAGCAGATTTGGGGTTCATAGGGATAATGTAGGTGGCGCGATGTCCGGTCGGAAGATTAGGGGTTAAAAAATTTAATTATAGGGTTTGCGATGTGGGCGGGATTCGGTTTAGGGGTTCATAGGTAGTTTATGGGTGTTAGTGTACTTTATAGTAGTTAAGAGCTTTATGTTCCGTCAGTAGCCCATAAAACTCTTAACTACTGACTTTTTTTTGCGGTTGGAGTCTTGTCAGTAGAGGCTCTACCGCTCACTTCTTCCAAGACTCGTAATACCAGCGTTAGGAAAATCCCATAGAAAAGATAGGATACGCAATTGACGTAAGGGGATCTGCGGTAGCCTCGAGTCGTGGAAAGAAAGTGAGCAGTAGACCCTTTCCTGCCTGACTCAAAATACCAGCGGGTGTTAAAAAGCAGTGTTAGGACCCCTTAACGCTGCTTTTTAACCCAAACGCAGAACTCTAAATCTAGGCGTTTGGTAGCACTCCCACAATATGTGTGTTAAGATTAAACAGTCCTTTTGTGGTGTGCTTAACCAAAAAAACCCTTTGTTGTATCTTTTGAATAGGGAGCTGACCAAATCCCCCCCCTTTGGTTAATGCACACCACCCTGCCCAGGTGTGTTCCAGACAATGTAATTGTGATATACTTAAAAAGCTAGAAAGCTTCACACTGTGTAGACATAACTTGCTGCAGTGGGGAAACTGGTTAGTGTTAGGACCAGTCTAACATGGGACACCTTGTAAGTGGTGAATGGCTTTTCAGAATATGATCATATTGTGTGACTAAGATCCCATTTCATTTAAAGGCATTTTTTTTTTCAGGCAAAAAAAAAACAAAAAACATTTTTGCAGCATAAATATAAGTCAATATTATTGCGAGATGTTAATCCCAATTTTATTTGAACTATGTAAGTATATTTAGCAGATAGAAGTATATTTGTTTTTGCAGCTCAAATATAAGCCAATATTATTGTGAGATGTATATCCCAATCTTATTAGAAGCTATGTAAGTATATTTGGCAGACAGAAGCATATACAAATATGCCATGAAATAGGATTTTTACTACCTTAATTCCGAATGACTGATAGAATCCTATCAGCCAATCGAAATTCACGGGACGCCATATTGGAGGACGTCATTTAATGGAACCTTCATTCCTCGCTTGGACTTCATTTGAAGAGGATGCTCCGCGTCGGCTGGATTGAAGATGGACCCACTCCGCTCCGGATGGATGAAGATAGAAGATGCCGCCTTGATGAAGACGTCTGCCGCTTGGAGGACCACTTCTGCCCAGATCGGATGAAGACTTCTGCCCCTCTGGAGGTCCACTTGTGCCCGGCTGGGTGAAGACGTCTCAAGGTAGGGTTATCTTCAAGGGAGTAGTGTTAGGTTTTTTTAAGGGGGGATTGGGTGGGTTTTAGAGTAGGGTTGGGAGTGTGGGTGGTGGGTTTTAATGTTGGGGGGGATTGTATTTTTTTTTTACAGGTCAAAGAGCTGATTACTTTGGGGCAATGCCCTGCAAAAGGCCCTTTTAAGGGCTATTTGTAATTTAGTATAGGGTAGGGAATTTTATTATTTTGGGGGGCTTTTTTATTTTATTAGGGGGATTAGATTAGGTGTAATTAGTTTAAAAAAAATGTAATTATTTTTTTATTTTCTGTAATTTAGTGCTTGTTGTTTTTCATACTTTAGTTTATTTAATTTAATTGTAGTTAGTTTATGAAATTAATTTAATGATAGTGTAGTGTTAGGTGTAATTGTAATTTTGGTTAGGATTTATTTTACAGGCAAATTTGTACTTATTTTAACTAGGTAGCTATTAAATAGTTAATAACTATTTAATAACTATTGTACCTAGTTAAAATAAATACAAAGTTGCCTGTAAAATAAATATAAACCCTAAGCTATTGTAGCTAGCTTATGGTTTATTTTACAGTTAAGTATTTAGTTTTAAATAGGATTAATTTATTTAATTGTAGTAATTTTATTTAGTTTTTATTAAATTATATTTAAGTTAGGGGGGGGGGGTTAGACTTAGGGTTAGACTTAAGTTTAGGGGTTAATAAATTTAATATAGTAGCAGTGACATTGGGGGCGGCAGATAAGGGGTTAATAAATGTAGATAGGTGTCGGCGATGTTAGGGACGGCAGATTACGGGTTAATAAAATTTAACTAGTGTTTGCGAGGCGGGAGTGCGACAGTTTAGGGGTTAATATATTTATTAAAGTGGCGGTGATGTTCGGTCGGTAGATTAGGGGTTAAATAATGTATTTAAGTGTTTCCGATGTGGGGGGGGGGGGCTCGGTTTAGGGGTTAATGGGTAGTTTATGGGTGTTAGTGTACTTTGTAGCACTTTAATTAATAGTTTTATGTTACGGCGTTAGCCCATGAAACTCTTAACTACTGACTTTTAAATGGGGTAGGAGTCTTGACAGGAGAGGGTCTACCGCTCACTTCTTCCAAGACTCTTAATACCAGCGTTAGGCAAATCCCATTAAAAAGATAGGATACGCAATTGACGTAAGGGGATTTGCGATAAGCTCGAGTCACGGAAGAAAAGTGAGCGGTACACCTGTACCTGCCAGACTCGTAATACCAGCGGGCGTTAAAAAGCAGCGTTGGGACCTCTCAACGCTGCTTTTTAAGGCTAACGCAAGACTCGTAATGTAGCCGCTATAGTTGAAAAACCTAAACTAATTGTAGTGAGATTTATTGATGGTAAAATTCTAGATTCTAGGCTGATAACTCCCCAAACAATCCCCTTACTTGTTTCTGTACACAGCAAACACCTAGAGTATATAACATTTGATGTAATTCCATCACCTATATTCCCTATTGTATTAGGGTTACAATGGTTACAACATCAACCCACTATAGTTTGGTCTGAAGATAAAATTACCTTTAACTCAAACTATTGCAAAAACACCTGTTTCCCATCAACACCACTTCTATCTCTAACTGATTTGGTTATACCTGAGTACCAAGATTTCCAAGAAGAATTTGATAAAAAAAAAGGTAGAATCATTACCCCCACATAGGGTATATGACTGCCCAATAGAATTAATACCCGGTTCAGAAATACCATAATTTTCCGCTCTCTGAACCAGAACTACAGGAATTAAAATCGTATATTAACGAGAACCTTCGTAAGGGATTCATAAGACCCTCCACCTCTCCAGCTGGAGCAGGAATCTTCTTTGTTAAAAATAAAGACCATTCATTAAAGCCAATTGTAGATAACAGACAGCTCAACAAAAAAAACAGTAAAAAAACGCTAACCTCTACCACTTATCCCTGAACTTATTATGAGATTAAAAAATGCCACTATATTTACCAAACTTGATTTACGTGGAGCATATAATCTCATAAGAATAAGACCAGGGGATGAGTGATTAACTGCTTTTCGTACCCCATATGGGCTATATGAATACACTGTAGCGCCCTTTGGGCTATGTAATGCCCCTGCCACCTTTCAGTGGTTTAATAATGACATTCTTAAAGATCTTTTGGATACATGCATTGTGATTTACTTAGACGACATCTTAATCTATTCGCCAAACTTGATAGAACATGTAAAACATGTACGTACAGTTCTATCTAGACTCAAAGCACACAATCTATACGCAAAACCTGAAAAATTTATTTTCCATACTAACACTCCGAAGAATGAGGTAACAAAACAGTCGGCAGACGAGCATGGTAAATCGCTCCAAAGATGTATTCAAAGTGTACAAACAAAACAAGATCACACCACAGCCATAATACGCTGCGTTTCCTGCCGCTAAACGGCATTTCGTCAGGGATAGCAACAGCTGTTACACCCCTTCCTTTAATAGGCACACCATTTTCACTCTGTTTAAAGAAACAGTTCTATTTACATACACAGTGCTTAAAGGAATACATGTACAATTAAAATCAAATACTAACAGTTTATAAGGAGTGGTGTTTAATGGATCTCAACTGCGGAAATGTATGAATGTATGCCTATTAACAAAGATACACTGATAGGTTACAATGTATCGTTTATCATTGGCAAGTATGTTACTATTGAAACGTAAGACCTAATCAGTAGTTCTGAATTAGGTTGAAGGCAACCTTGTTGCAGTATGTCCTGGGTCTGAACAATTATGCTACACAGTACCTGAAGTTCAGTGGGGCGGCAGTTGAGAGTGCAAGTTACTTTGTTGTTCTGTGTGCCGCGCTGTGTTCAGAGCTGACAGGCTTAGGGAGTGACTATACAGCGTTCCGGCCGCAAGTTACTCTGAGGTCTGTGTGCCGCGCTGTGTTCAGAGCTGACAGGCTGAGGGAGTGGAGACGAGCAGAGAGAGCGGCTGTGTGAGAGCAACACAGCAGGGAAAGAGTTTGTAAGTTCGTGCAAAATATGTACAGTGATATGGAATGAGTCTCTAAAGTGAGTCCTTATCTGAGTTGATCTTTCTCTTTGCTGGAATACAGTATAACTACCGGTGCAACAAGATTAGATCCGTTGTAGTCAGCAGGAATAGGTTTAGTGGGTGACGGTTAGAAGGCTTCAAGGAGTTATATGAATTAAGGATTCAATCCAAATGTTGTTATAATCCAGAGTAACCCAGAGGGATCAGCTTCTTTGAGAAATAGTGTAAGCCTTAAGATAGTAGTTCCTTTACTCTGGAAGGTAATATCAGAGCAAGAGTAGTTGTATGAATACAGCTAGTAATCACAATACTGAAGCAACAGGAAGGGCGTGTCCAAGGTTTAAATAACCTTGCAAGGTGAGTGAGCAGGTAAATTAAAGGGCCAGCAGGAATAAGGTTAAATCCATGACATATCCCCCTCTTCAAGGTAGCTGCCCAGTAGCTACAAACCGAGGTCGATCTGGATGTCTTCTATGGAACAAAGAGACCAACCTGGGGGCATGAACATGAGAAGAAGGCTCCCACGAATCCTCCTCATCAGAGAAACCCTTCCAGTGTATTAGATATTGCAGAACCCCATTGAAGACACGAGAGTCCCGAATAAAGTCAATCTCATATTCTTCTTCAGATCCCAGTAACGATTCGGGGTTAGAAGGAATGTTGGCTGTTCTAGTTGTATGGTAAGGCTTCAATAATGAAACATGAAATGTAGGATGTAGTCTGGTGTTAGCTGGTAATTGCAAGGTGACAGCATTTTGATTAATGATCCTAACAATTGGGTAAGGACCTATGAAAGATGGACTAAGTTTCTTGCAGGGGGTTTTGAGTTTGATGTTTTTGGTGGATAGCCATACCAAGTCCCCAATGCAATAGGATGGGGGTTGGCGTCGGCGGAGGTTGTAGTAGTGACATTGATGGGTCTGTGCCTCTGTTATATGGTTTTTGAGCTCCAGAAAGAGGTCTTGAAGGGATTTAGTGAGATCATCGAGATTTGGACATTTTGAATCAGTACGTGGATGAAGTTGGAAGGTAGGATGGAATGCGTAATTCGCAAAGAATGGTGTCTTGAGAGTGGTTGAACTTGTAGAATTGTTGTAGGCATATTCTGCCATAGCGAGGGTGGAGGCCCATTGGTCCTGGTGGCTGGAACAATAAGATCGGATGTATTGCTCGAGCCATTGATTTATTCGCTCTGTTTGTCCGTTGGACTGTGGGTGGAATGAAGAGGAAAACCTAAGTTCTACCTTCATGTTCTCGCATAAATGTCTCCAAAACCGTGAAGTGAACTGACTTCCCCTGTCAGTCACGATAGAGTCTGGAAGGCCGTGTAGTTTCACGATGTTGTTAAGAAATAGCATTGCGAGTTCTGAAGAGGTGGGTAACTTATGGTACGGCAAGAAATGGGCCATCTTAGTAAGATGGTCTACCACAACCAGTATGGTGTTGTATCCATTTGACAATGGAAGCTCTACTATGAAGTCCATTCCTATGGTTTGCCAGGGACGATCTGGAATTTGTAGTGGCAATAATAAACCGAAGGGAGGTTTTCTTTCCGTCTTAGAGATGGTGCATACATGACAGCTATTAACATACTTTTTAACCAAGGATCTCATGGATGGCCACCAGTAGGTGCGTGAGAGTAGGTCAAATGTTTTATGGATTCCAAGATGTCCTGCCATAGGTGAGTCATGATGTTCGTTCAATAATTGGTCTCGTAAGGGTGCAGGAACATAGAGTCGTCCTTGGTAATAATAAAGACCGTCCTGTTCTAACTTCAGATTGTTCTTAGACATGGAGGTATCTTCTTCTTGAAGTATCTTGAGAACCTCCGGATAAGTGGGAGATAAGGCTATTATTTGGTCAACTGGAATGACAGTACTGGGAGTTGAAAAAGTAGGAGGTTTGGAGTCTTTCCGAGAGAGGGCATCCGCTTTCCCATTTTTGCTACCGGGTCTGTAAGTTATATGAAAATCAAAGCGTGATAGGAACAAACTCCATCTCAGTTGTCTGGAGGATAGAGTACGGTTTGTGAGGAGGTACTCCAAGTTTTTATGGTCCGTGTATATAAGAATGGGATACTTGCAGCCCTCCAACAGATGTCTCCAATGTTCCAATGAAACCTTGATGACTAGGAGTTCTTTCTCGCCTACAGGGTAGTTGTATTCTGCTGGGGTCATAACCCTAGAGAAGTAGGCGACTGGGTGGAGTGGTTGTTCCGGAGTTTTCCGTTGAGATAAAATGGAACCAAGGGCATAATTAGAAGCATCAACTTCAAGTACGTAGTGGGAGTCTGGATCAGGAAATTGAAGAATTGGTGCTTTGGTGAAGGCAGTCTTAAGATGGTTGAAGATGGCCTGTGTTTTCTCTGTCCACACATAAGAAGTGTTGACGCTAGTAAGAGCAGTCAAGGGTTTAGTGAGAGCTGAATAATTCCTGATAAATTTCCTGTAATAGTTGGAAAATCCGAGAAATTTTTGCAGGTCTTTTCTGGTTGAGGGTGTTGGCCAATTTTTGATAGTTTCAACCTTGGAGTCATCCATCTGGATACCTCCTGGAGTAATGGTGTACCCCAAGAAGGTGATTTCTGAGGAATGGAAGATGCACTTCTCTAATTTAGCAAAGAGTCGGTGTTGCCGGAGGCGTGTGAGTACCCAACGGACGTGGTTCTTGTGTTCGGTGATGTTATTAGAGTATATGAGGATATCATCTAAATACACAACGACGCAGATGTCTAGGAGGTCGCGGAAGATGTCGTTGATGAAATATTGAAA
Organism: Bombina bombina; assembly: GCF_027579735.1. Taxonomy (NCBI): domain Eukaryota; kingdom Metazoa; phylum Chordata; class Amphibia; order Anura; family Bombinatoridae; genus Bombina; species Bombina bombina. The sequence goes on from NC_069500.1 coordinate 1,404,832,669, forward strand.
GGTAGCAGGGGCATTGCACAGCCCAAATGGCATGACTTTATACTCATAGAGTCCATATCTTGTTCTGAAGGCCGTGAGCCATTCGTCCCCTTTGCGGATCCTAACAAGATTATAGGCCCCACGTAGGTCTAATTTAGAATATATGGTAGCCTGTCTGAGATGTTCAATCAGCTCAGGAATTAAGGGTAAAGGGTATCGGTTCTTTACCGTTCGTTTGTTGAGTTCTCGATAATCAATAATTGGCCGGAGTGAGTGATCCTTATTCCTCACAAAGAAGATGCCTGCACCTGCAGGGGATGTTGAAGGTTGTATAAAGCCTTTCCTGAGGTTTTCAGATAAGTAATTTTTTAGATGTTCTAGCTCCGGCTCAGAAAGAGGATAGATGTGACCGTACGGTATAGCTGCCCCTGGTAAGAGATCTATGGGGCAGTCATACGGACGGTGAGGGGGGAGTGTTTCTGCCTCCTTTTCGCTGAACACATCAAGATATTCATGATAATCTTCTGGAAGGGAATTTTGCTTCTGGGTGCTAGGCTTCTGTGTCAGGTTACAAATCAGTGGATGAATAAAACAAGTATTCTTACAGAACGGTGAAAGGAATTCTACTTCGAGACGGTCCCAGTGAATGGTTGGTTGGTGTATCTGTAACCATTGCAATCCGAGTACTACCTGGAAGATGGGAGAATTAATAACATCAAATACAATGTATTCGGTATGTGCTGCTGAGGTAGAGACCTTAATGGGAACTGTCTCATGTGTGATAGGACCAGAACTGATGGCAGTACCATCAATAACTCTAATTGAGACGGGTCTTGCTTTCAAAACTGTGGGTATTTTATTTACAGTGACAAAACCAGCATTGATATAGGATGACTGTGCCCCAGAGTCGATGATAGCTTCAGTGTGAACCTGTTGCTGATCCCACTGCAAAGTAAGAGACAAGGAACAATAAGCAACTTGTTTTATATTAGTAGTGAAGCAGGTTGTTTTGAGTTTAGACTTACGTCTCTTTTGTCTTTGGAGGATAGGACAGTCCTTCACAGTGTGGTTGTTGGAGGCGCAGTACATACAGAGGTTGTTTATGCGTCTGCGGTTCCTTTCCTCGGGCTGTAACGGTCCTTTTGTGAACCCAATATCCATTGGTTCAGCTGCTTGGTTAACTATAGGTTTATGGTAGGAGGATGAAGGTTTATTGAAGGTCTCTGAGCCTTGTCTTTCTGATTTGCGCTCCCTCAGCCTTCTATCAATCTGTATAGTGAGGGTGATTAGACCTTCCAAAGACCTAGGGAGCTCTGTGCGAGCGAGTTCGTCCTTTAGGGCTTCATTTAAGCCGAGGCGATACTGGTTCCTAAGTGCTATTTCACTCCATTCAGTATCTTTGCTATATTGTTTGAACTCACTTAAGTATTCTTCGACCTGCCTTTTCCCTTGTCTTAGTGACCTCATTTTGGTTTCAGCAGTGAGCTGTGTATTAATGTCTTGATAGAGAATTGACATTTCTTTGAAGAAATCTTCTAGTGATGTTAGAATAGGGTGATCCATTTCAAAGAAAGAGTCAGCCCACTTGCGAGGTTCACCTCTGAGAAAAGAAATTACAGTTAAAACCTTTACTCGCTCTGTTGCATAGGTTTTAGGTTTTAAACTGAATAATAAGTTGCAGGAATTTTTAAACTGAGTGAACAAGGCCCTGTCTCCATGAAATTTGTCTGGCATTGAGACTTGAGGTTCGGGGGGGGTCTCAGCTGTAGAGGTCTTGCCAATAGAGTCCTTGATAATGTTACTGAGAGTTACAGTTTGGGCCTGTAAATCCCTGAGACCTTGACTGAGTTGATCAACTCTCTGGGAGAGAGCGTAGACAAATTGGGGTAACTCCGCTGGATCCATCCTTTATTAGTGCTTCAGTATTATATAAGGAGTGGTGTTTAATGGATCTCAACTGCGGAAATGTATGAATGTATGCCTATTAACAAAGATACACTGATAGGTTACAATGTATCGTTTATCATTGGCAAGTATGTTACTATTGAAACGTAAGACCTAATCAGTAGTTCTGAATTAGGTTGAAGGCAACCTTGTTGCAGTATGTCCTGGGTCTGAACAATTATGCTACACAGTACCTGAAGTTCAGTGGGGCGGCAGTTGAGAGTGCAAGTTACTTTGTTGTTCTGTGTGCCGCGCTGTGTTCAGAGCTGACAGGCTTAGGGAGTGACTATACAGCGTTCCGGCCGCAAGTTACTCTGAGGTCTGTGTGCCGCGCTGTGTTCAGAGCTGACAGGCTGAGGGAGTGGAGACGAGCAGAGAGAGCGGCTGTGTGAGAGCAACACAGCAGGGAAAGAGTTTGTAAGTTCGTGCAAAATATGTACAGTGATATGGAATGAGTCTCTAAAGTGAGTCCTTATCTGAGTTGATCTTTCTCTTTGCTGGAATACAGTATAACTACCGGTGCAACAAGATTAGATCCGTTGTAGTCAGCAGGAATAGGTTTAGTGGGTGACGGTTAGAAGGCTTCAAGGAGTTATATGAATTAAGGATTCAATCCAAATGTTGTTATAATCCAGAGTAACCCAGAGGGATCAGCTTCTTTGAGAAATAGTGTAAGCCTTAAGATAGTAGTTCCTTTACTCTGGAAGGTAATATCAGAGCAAGAGTAGTTGTATGAATACAGCTAGTAATCACAATACTGAAGCAACAGGAAGGGCGTGTCCAAGGTTTAAATAACCTTGCAAGGTGAGTGAGCAGGTAAATTAAAGGGCCAGCAGGAATAAGGTTAAATCCATGACACAGTTTGAGTACTGCAATTAACAACTAATTGAAAACAACTAATTGACATAAAGGAGTGAGACATTTATTTTCGTGTATATTCTAAATTCCGCAATAATATTACTGTAGTAATTTTAGGAATTTATAAAATAGTAATTTTAGGGATTTAGGACATTTTAAACATACACTATAAGTTTAGCTGAAGTTAACACCCACATTAACCTATAGGTCTAACATCATTTGATGAGTTAGCGGGGAAGGTAAACAGACTGAAATTCATATAGTTGTAAAATATGACGGTGACCAGATCCTGTTTAATATTTAGATCTACCAACAAGGAACACAGATAAATTGCAACTACTACTTCCTTGTCAAAATATTTGGATACTGCAGGTAGTATATCCTAACTATGTATCTTTATGTGATGGATAGTTAGTACCACACTATATCAAGGTAATAAATACGATAAATTAACACTTTGTATAAACCATACTGATCTTTAGCAACAGAAGAAGAGATTATATTCCATGGAGCTATATTAGATATAACTATAGGAAATATTAGTTCCCAATATATAGCTTTACATCTAAGATTCCATTAATGCCATAGGGACTGCCTGTCTTCAAAGTATATATTCAATAAACTTCACTATATTCTCTATTTCCACCTGTGTTCAATTTTGGTATATGGAAAAATAGTGTGTTTATATAATTCAGTTCCTGTTTATCAAAAACCATATTTCTTCTGTGTATTGCAAAGTGTTTTGCTACTGGGTTCTTGGTATATTGCTCAATAAGGATAAGAGGTGCTCTCTTATTCTATCATTCAACATGCGAATAGTTCTACCTGTATACTGACTGAAACATAGTTTGCAAGTAATAAGGTATATTTTCCATACTAACCATATCACCTTCTTAGGTTATCACATCACTCCATTTATGGGATTCACGAACTTCTACAGGACGTTCATTAAAAACTTTGCCGCTATTGAGAACATGGCCGCAATATTTTAGAGCTCCATAATAAGAATCTCAGATGGGCAGATAATCAGTAGGGAAATCAAGCTAACAAGCGTGAAAGGATCTCCCATTGACTGTATCAGCCAATCGGAATTAAGGTAGAAAAAATCCTATTGGCTGATGCAATCAGCCAATAGGATTGAAGTTCAATCCTATTGGCTGATACAATCAGCCAATAGGATTGAGCTGGCATTTTATTGGCTGTTCCAATCAGCCAATAGAATGTAAGCTCAATCCTACTGGCTGATTGCATCAGCCAATAGGATTTTATCTACCTTAATTCCGATTGGCTGATAGAATTCTATCAGCCAATCGGAATTGAAGGGACGCTATCTTGGATGACGTCATTTAAAGGAACCTTCATTCAGTCTTAGCCATCGGATGAAGAGGATGCTCCGCGTCGGATGTCTTGAAGATGGAGATGGACCCGCTCCGGATGGATGAAGATAAAAGACGCCGTCTGGATGAAGACTTCTGCCCGTCTGGAGGACCACTTCGCCCGGCTTGGATGAAGACTTCTCCCGGCTTAGTTGAGGACTTCGGTCAGGTTGGATGAAGACTTCTCCCGGTAAGGTGATCTTCAACGGGTTACTGTTAGGTTTTTTAGGGGGGTATTGGGTGGATTTTAGAGTAGGGTTGGTTGTGTGGGTGGTGGGTTTTGATCTTTGGGGGGGATTTGTAATTTTCTTTACAGGTAAAATAGCTGATTACTTTGGGGCAATGCCCTGCAAAAGGCCCTTTTAAGGGCTATTTGTAATTTAGTGTAGGGTAGGACTTTTTTTTATTTTGAGGGGGCTTTTTTATTTTGTTTGGGGGATTAGATTAGGTGTAATTAGTTTAAATATCTTGTAATTTGTTTATTATTTTCTGTACTTTAGTGGGGGTTTTTTTGTACTTTAGATAATTTTATTTAATTGTATTTAATTTAGGGAAATAATTTAATTATAGTGTAGTGTTAGGTGTAATTGTAACTTAGGTTAGGTTTTATTTTACAGGTAACTTTGTATTTATTTTAGCTAGGTAGTTACTAAATAGTTAATAAGTATTTAATAACTATTCTACCTAGTTAAAATAAATACAAACTTGCCTGTAAAATAAAAATGAATCCTAAGCTAGCTACAATGTAACTATTAGTTATATTGTAGCTAGCTTAGGGTTTATTTTATAGGTAAGTATTTACCTATAAGAGGGAGAGGGTCTACTGCTCACTTTTTGGCAGAATCGTAATACCGGTGCTATGCAAGTCCCATTGAAAAAATAGGATAGGCAAATTACGTAAGTGGATTTACGGTATTTCCAAGTCTGGCCAAAAAAGTGAGCGGTACACCTGTACCTGCAAGACTCGTAATACCAGTGGGCGTTTGCCAGTGAGGCATGTAACTTTTGCCTCAATCTTTGTCAGATTGAGAGCTTCTGGGGATCTCATTACCACAGACCTCGGTGGGCTGGCTGAGGAAACACTCCCTATTTGTCCTTAAACAGACCACTTTAAAATACCTGGGTGTGAACCTCTCCACCTCCTTGCCGGAAATCTTTGAATCTAATTACATACTCCTTAATTCGGAAATTGCTAGAGACCTATCTGAGTGGAGAAACAGGCCTATATCATGGTTGGGCAGGGTGGGCGTTATTAAAATGAACGTGTTGTCCAGGGTTGCTGCAAACGGTACCTATACCACTTCCTCACACCTACATACCCTCCTTACAAAGACTCATAGAGGAATACATATGGCTAGGCACTAAACCTAGGGTTAGCAGACACAGACTATATCCCCCCCACGAGTGTGGGGGCCTGGGAATACCCAACTTCCAGCTGTATAGACTGGCGACATTCCTCCACAGAACAATAGAGTGGTGCCACACTGAAACACTCAAAGCGTGGAAACATATAGATGCCACGGTACTGAACACTAAGGTTTTAGCCACTTTTCTATGAACAAATAGAAAACATAGACCTGTTAGCATTTCTCAATCCCCCCTATTGGAGGAGTTTTTTTACAGAATGGGACAAAGTGACAAGCACAGGCTCTCACATCTCCTCCCCTTACTCCCCCCTGACACCGATATTTGGAAATCAGGAGCTCCCACTGAATATCAGTCTGGGCTAGAAATGCCAAGCTTTCCTACAAACTGCATCTACCAGATACTAGACTCAGGGAAACTTAAAACACTACCAGAGCTTCAAAATGAATACCCTAATCTTTCAATATCTTGGTTCACATACTCACAAATTAAACATTTCCTTTGCTCCCACAAACATATAAAATACTTCTTTAGATCTGCTACATTATTCAAGACACTCTGCACTGTGTCTCATAGTCTGAGACATCTCATTTCCATCATGTACAGGATGCTCCTGAAACCTACAGAAGACACCCTACCAGTTTACCCTAACCAGTGGCACAAAGAGTTGGGCACCACTTTTACAGTGCAAGAGTGGAAAGAGAAAAGGGGAAAGAGCGTATCGGTTTCTGCACACTTACAAGTGTCACACTTTAAACTACTGAGTAGGTGGTACCTTACGCCAGCTAGACTAAAACAGATATACCCCTCTACCACAGGTAAATGTTGGAGAGGATGTGGGGCCGAGGGCTCTCTTTTACACACTTGGTGGGACTGCCCATTAATAGAAAATTATTGGAAAACAATCTGGACAGAAATGAATGGCATTCTGGACATGGAAATTCCCAGAACTCCAGAGATACTATTGTTCCACATCACAATCAAAATTCAGAGTAAACCTAAAAAATCTCTCTTGGCCTTGATGCTGACATGTGCCAGTAGTCTCATCTCGGCCAACTGGAAATCTTCCCACATTCCCACAATCTCGGAATGGAGAACTAAATTGACATTGACACTGCAGTTAGAAAGATACCACTATTTGCGAACTTCACAATCCGAAATACAGAAAATGATGCTACAAATGTGGAATGATTATTGCATGAAACACTAAATACAGGGATCTATTGGCTGGAACACCACCTAACCAACTTATGGACACAGTCACTTTACTGCCCCCCTCCCTTGTGCCCCCATTCGCCCACCCCCCACATAATCTCATCCACCCTCTTTCTTCCCTGCCCCCCTGAGATTTAGGAATGATGTATCTTAGTACATGACAAAAGGTTTGCAATCTTGCCTACAGTGTATGTTCATTTCTATATCAGCTTGATATATTTAGTTTGTTTATGTTTGTATAAAATACAAATTATATAAAAAATGTTAATTAAAAAATGGAAAATGGAAAAATGGCAAAAAGAGCCAGCACATGGGAACAAAGAGAGATCGGTCTGGGTACTGGATTCCATTCCCCTGTCTGTACTTTATCTCATTTTGTCATTCACCCACCCAGACCTGGAGAGGAAAGACTCTATACATACTGTACTATCTAACAGGTCTTCCATTTGTTTTGATTGTCTATATTGTTATACATCAAATAAAGCTCTTTTGAAACACAAACCCCTCCCCCCCCCAGAAATAGATCGGAACTTTGTGATAAAACTAAAAAAGAGAACACCTTTGATAATTTTCCAAAATTTGTAACAACCTTTAATATAGAACATTGATCAATTAAAAAAATCTTAGAAAGACACTGGAACATTGTAAAAGAGGATGAATTCCTGGGCCCGATGATCCCTAAGAAATCATTAATTATCTTTAAAAAAAGGACAAAATTTCAAACAAAAATTAGCACCATCCATGTTTAAAGGGATAGCTCCAAAATAAAACTACAAATTAGTAACATGACAGGTTTTTATACATGTGGAAAATGTAAGGAATGCAACTATACAAGAAGAGCTCATAAAACATTTAGTTCCACTGTTACTGGGAAATTTTTTGGAATAAAATATTTTATTACATGTAAAACTAAAATGTCACATATCTATTGCAGTGTGGATGTAAATGCCAATATTTGGGTCAAACGTCCAGATTTCTAAATACTAGGATCATGGAACATCTCAATTAATATATTATAAGAACATGACGACCATGGGAAACCTCTACAATGCAATAATTGCCAATGTTTTAAGAAAGAAACCTTTATGTGGTTAGGAATAGAAAGAGTTAAAGTCCGCTAAAGAGAGGTGGCGATATGGCTAGACAATTAGACCAAAGAGAGATAAGATGGATACATACCCTTAAAACGTATGCTCACTGGGGTCTTAATAAAGATACTAAAATTGCTGCCTTAATATAAAATGAACAACCATCTTGGATATAGACATGATGTAAAGTTAAGTTAAATATGCACTTTATTATATCTCGTCTTCACACAAGGGATTTTTTTATATAGACAGCAATATGTTGTTTATTTACATATGCTGTACTTGTTATAAAGTCTCTTTCTTTCATGTAATTAGCAAGAGTCCATGAGCTAGTGACGTATGGGATATACATTCCTACCAGGAGGGACAAAGTTTCCCAAACCTTAAAATGCCTATAAATACACCCCTCACCACACCCACAATTCAGTTTTACAAACTTTGCCTCCCATGGAGGTGGTGTAGTAAGCAGCAGCAGGCTGAAGCCCGGTTTTCCTCTCAGAGTGCAGTGAATGTCAGAGGGATGTGAAGAGAGTATTGCCTATTTGAATTCAATGGTCTTCCTCTAGGGGATCTATTTCATAGGTTCTCTGTTATTGGTCGTAGAGATTTCTTCTCCTAACTTCCTTTTCAGATCGACGATATACTCTTATATACCATTACCTCTACTGATTCTTGTTTCAGTACTGGTTTGGCTATCTACTATATGTAGATGAGTGTCTTAGGGTAAGTAAGTCTTATTTCTATTTATGACACTCAAAGTTATGGTGGGCACTTTATATGTAAAGTTCTAAATATATGTGTTTAAACTTATATTTGCCATGATTCAGGATATTTAGTATTCCTTCATTCAGACTGTCAGTTTCATTTTGGGAAAATGCATTTAAAAATTTCATTTTTCTTACCTTCAATTTTCAATTAACTTTTTTTTCAAAAATTGCGGGCTGTTAGGCTCGCGGGTGCAGAAAATGCTTCTATTTATTGCGTCATTTTTGGTGCGAGACTTTTTTGGCGCAAAAATTTCGAAGTTTTTTCGTAATTGCGTCATTTTTGACGTATGTGTATTGCGGATGTTTTTTTGGCGCCAAGAATGACGCCCACATTTTTGGGCGTCATTCTTGGCGCCATTTTTTTTTCACATTATTTCAGTCTCACTTTTCAGTTGCTTCTGGTTTTCTAGAAGCTTGTTTCATTTTGCATTTTTTCCCATTCCTGAAACTGCCATTTAAGGAATTTGATAATTTTGCTTTATATGTTGTTTTTTTTTTACATATTGCAAGATGTCACTACCTGACCCTGGATCAGAATCTACTTCTGGAAAAGCGCTGCCTGATGTTGGTTCTACCAAAGCTAAGTGCATTTGCTGTAACCTTTTGGTAACTGTTCCTCTGGCTGTTGTTTGTGATAGTTGTCATGATAAGCTATCAAAAGCAGATAGTATTTCCATTAGTAATAATCAATTACCTGTTGTTGTTCCTTCAAAATCTAATGTTCAGGATGTTCCTGTTAATGTTAAAGAATTTGTTTCTAAATCTATTCGGAAGGCTCTGTCTGTTATTCCTCCTTCTACTAAACGTAAGAGGTCTTTTAAAACTTCACATATTCCAGATGAATTTTTAAATGACCACCATCATTCTGACTTATCTATTTCTGATGTGGATCTATCTGATTCAGAAGATTCTACCTCAGATATTGACACGGATAAATCTTCATATTTATTTAAGATGGAGTTTATTCGTTCTTTACTTAAGGAAGTGTTGATTGCTTTAGATATGGAGGAGTCTAGTTCTCTTGAGATTAAAACTACTAAGCATTTAAATGCAGTTTTTAAACCTCCTGTGGTTATTCCAGAAGTTTTTCCAGTTCCTGATGCTATTTCAGAAGTAATTTCTAGGGAATGGAATAGTCTGGGTACTTCATTTACTCCTTCTGCAAGGTTTAAGAAATTGTACCCTTTGCCATCTGATCGATTAGAGTTTTGGGATAAAATCCCCAAAGTTGATGGGGCTATTTCTACTCTTGCTAAACGTACTACTATTCCTACGGTAGATAGCACTTCGTTTAAAGATCCTTTAGATAGGAAGCTTGAATCCTTTCTAAGGAATGCTTATTTATGTTCAGGTAATCTTCTGAGACCTGCTATTTCTTTGGCTGATGTTGCTGCTGCTTCAACTTTCGGGTTGGAGGCTTTAGCGCAACAAGTGTTAGACCATAATGCTTATAGCATTGTTAAACTTCTTCAACATGCTAATAACTTCATTTGTGATGCCATTTTCGATATCATTAGAATTGATGTCAGGTATATGTCTTTAGCTATTTTAGCTAGAAGATTTTTATGGCTTAAGTCTTGGAATGCAGATATGACTTCTAAGTCAACATTGCTTTCTCTTTCTTTCCAAGGTAATAAATTATTTGGTTCTAAGTTAGACTCAATAATTTCAACGGTTACTGGGGGGAAGCGAGCCTTTTTTACCTCAGGATAAAAAATCTAAAGGCAAATATAGGGCTGCTAATCGTTTTCGTTCCTTTCGTCAGAATAAAGAACAAAAGCCTGACCCTTCCCCTAAAGGAACAGTTTCCGTTTGGAAACCATCTCCAGTATAGAATAAATCCAAGCCTTTCAGAAAGTCAAAACCAGCTCCCAAATCCGCATGAAGGTGCGGCCCTCATTCCAGCTCAGCTGGTAGGGGGCAGGTTACGATTTTTCAAAGATGTTTAGATCGATTCGATTCAAAGTCTTTGGATTCAGAACATTGTTTCACAAGGGTACAGAATAGGTTTCAGGGTAAGACCGCCTGTGAGAAGATTCTTTCTTTCATGCATTCCAGTAAACCCAGTGAAGGCTCAAGCGTTTCTGAAATGTGTTTCAGATCTGGAGTCAGCTGGGGTAATTATGCCAGTTCCAGTTCTGGAACGGGGCCTGGGGTTTTACTCAAATCTGTTCATTGTACCAAAGAAGGAGAATTCCTTCAGACCAGTTCTAGATCTAAAAATATTGAATCGTTATGTAAGGATACCAACATTCAAGATGGTGACTATAAAGACTATTCTGCCTTTTGTTCAGCAAGGGCATTATTTGTCCACAATAGACACAGGATGCATATCTTCATATTCCAATTCATCCGGATCACTATCAGTTCCTGAGATTCTCTTTTCTAGACAAGCATTACCAGTTTGTTGCTCTTCCTTTTGGCCCAGCTACAGCTCCAAGGATCTTTTCGAAGGTCCTCGGTGCCCTTCTCTCTGTAATCAGGGAGCAGGGTATTGTGGTATTTCCTTATTTGGACGATATCTTGGTACTTGCTCAGTCTTCTGCAGAATCTCACATGAATCAACTTGTGTTGTTTCTTCAAAGACATGGTTGGAGGATCAATTTACCAAAGAGTTCCTTCATTCCTCAGACAAGGGTAACCTTTTTAGGTTTCCAAATAGATTCAGTGTCCATGACTTTGTCTCTTACAGAAAAGAGACGTCTGAAATTGGTTTCAGCTTGTCGAAATCTTCAGTCTCAATCTTTCCCTTTGGTGGCTTTGTGCATGAACCTCTCCAGCTTTGTATGCTGAACCAATGGTGCAGGGATTATACAAAGATATCACAATTAATATCCTTAAATCCGAATGTTCATTCTTCTCTGACTTGGTGGTTGGATCACCATCGTTTAGTTCAAGGGGCCAACCTGGACTGTGATCTCAACAGTTGCAAGACTTTCAGGTTGGGGAGCTGTATGGGGATCTCTGACAGTGCATGGGGTTTGGGAATCTCAGGAGGCGAGATTACCAATCAATATTTTGGAAATCCATGCGATTTTCAGAGCTCTTCAGTTCTGGCTCTTTCAGAGCTCTTCGTTTATTTGTTTTCAGACATACAATGTCACAACAGTGGCATATGTCAATCATCAAGGGGGGACTCACAGTCCTCAGGCTATGAAAGAAGTATCTCGGATACTTGTATAGGCGGAATCCAGCTCCTCTCTAATTTCTGCGGTTCACATCCCAGGTATAGACAATTTGGAAGCGGATTATCTCAGTCGCCAGATATTACATCCGGGTGAATGGTCTCTTCACCCAGAGGTTTTTCTTCAGATTTTTCAAATCTGGGGGCTTCCAGAAATAGATTTGATGGCCTCTCATCTAAACAAGAAACTTCCCAGGTATCTGTCCAGATCCAGGGATCCTCAGGCGGAAACGGTGGACGCGTTGTCACTTCCTTGGAATTATCAACCTGCTTATATCTTTCCGCCTCTAGTTCTTCTTCCAAGAGTGATTTTCAAAATCCTAATGGAGCGTTCGTTTGTACTGCTGGTGGCTCCGGCATGGTCGCACAGGTTTTGGTATGTGGATCTCGTTCGGATGGCGAGTTGCCAACCTTGGACACTTCCGTTAAGGCCAGACCTTCTATCTCAGACCTTCCATTTTTCCATCAGGATCTCAAATCATTAAATTTGAAGGTATGGAGATCGAATGCTTAATACTTAGTCATAGAGGTTTCTCTGATTCAGTGATTCATACTATGTTACAGGCTCGTAAATCTGTGTCTAGGAAGATCTATTACCGAGTCTGGAAGACTTACATTTCTTGGTGTTCTTCACATAAATTTTCTTGGCATTCTTTTAGAATTCCTAGAATTTTACAATTTCTTCAAGATGGTTTGGATAAGGGTTTGTCTGCAAGTTCCTTGAAAGGTCAAATCTCTGCTCTTTTCGGTTCTTTTTCACAGAAAGATTGCTAATCATCCTGATATTCATTGTTTTGTACAGGCTTTGGTTCAAATCAAGCCTGTCATTAAGTCAATTTCTCCTCCTTGGAGTCTCAATTTGGTTCTGAGGGCTTTACAGGCTCCTCCGTTTGAACCTATGCATTCTCTGGATATTAAATTACTTTCCTGGAAAGTTTTGTTCCTTTTGGCCATCTCTTCTGCTAAAAGAGTTTCTGAATTATCTGCTCTTTCTTGTGAATCTCCTTTTCTGATTTTTCATCAGGATAAGGCGGTGTTGCGGACTTCATTTAAATTTTTACCTAAAGTTGTGAATTCTAACAACATTAGTAGAGAAATTGTTGTCCCTTCATTGTGTCTTAATCCTAAGAATTCTCTGGAGAGATCTTTACATTCTCTGGATGTAGTAAGAGCTTTGAAATATTATGTTGAAGCTACTAAAAATTTCAGAAAGACTTCTAGTCTATTTGTTATCTTTTCTGGTTCTAGGAAAGGTCAGAAGGCTTCTGCCATTTCTTTGGCGTCTTGTTTAAAGTCTTTGATTCATCATGCTTATGTAGAGTCGGGTAAATCCCTGCCTCAAAGGATTACGGCTCATTCTACTAGGTCAGTTTCTACTTCCTGGGCTTTTAGGAATGAAGCTTCTGCTGATCAGATTTGCAAAGCAGCAACTTGGTCTTCTTTGCATACTTTTACTAAATTCTACCATTTTGATGTTTTCTCTTCTTCTGAAGCAGTTTTTGGTAGAAAAGTACTTCAGGCAGCTGTTTCAGTTGGATTCTTCTGCTTATAATTTCAGTTTTTTTCTTTATAAGATTAAAACTTTTTGATTTGGGTTGTGGATTATTTTTTCAGCGGAATTGGCTGTCTTTATTTTATCCCTCCCTCTCTAGTGAATCTTGCGTGGAAGTTCCACATCTTGGGTATCTGCTATCCCATACGTCACTAGCTCATGGACTCTTGCTAATTACATGAAAGAAAACATAATTTATGTAAGAACTTACCTGATAAATTAATTTCTTTCATATTAGCAAGAGTCCATGAGGCCCACCCTTTTTGTGGTGGTTATGATTTTTTTGTATAAAGCACAATTATTCCAATTCCTTATTTTTGATGCTTTCGCTGCTTTTTTATCACCCCACTTCTTGGCTATTCGTTAAACTGAATTGTGGGTGTGGTGAGGGGTGTATTTATGGGCATTTTAAGGTTTGGGAAACTTTGCCCCTCCTAGGAATGTATATCCCATACGTCACTAGCTCATGGACTCTTGCTAATATGAAAGAAATGAGTTTATCAGGTAAGTTCTTACATAAATTATGTTTTTATGCTCTAAGGTAGCAATTATGATAAATTCATCACAATTATATTTCACCATTTACGATGTAATGTCAAATATACATTCAGTTACTTGCTGTCTTTACACAAGGTCCTATTTGAATTATTAAGCAAAGAAAACTGAGACAGTAGCATGTTATCTATTTACAAATGTTGTATCCTGGACGTGTTATAGAATCTGAACTATGATAAACGTATTACAATCCAATAGGGATCGGAGTAACCACATTTGATCACTTTCTATAATCTATATCGTTGATGACAAATCTGCTCTTAAATATAAACGGCTAGATTACGAGTTGTGCGTTAGGGTTCAAACGCCCGCTGGTATTATGAGTCTTGAAATGACAGGCTCACCGCTCACTTTTTTGGTCAAACTCGAAAATACCGCAAATCCACTTACGTCAATTGCCTATCATATATTTTCTATGGGACTTGCATAACGCCGGTATTACGAGTCTAACCAAAAGTGAGCTGTACAGCCTCTCCTGTCAAGACTGATACCGCATTTAAAAGTCAGTAGTTAAGAGTTTTATGGGTTAACGCCGTAGCATAAAACTTTTAACTAAAGTGCTAAAAAATACACTAACACCCATAAACTACCTATTAACCCCTAAACCGAGGCCCCCCCACATCGCAAACACTAAATAAAAATGTTTAACCCCTAATCTGCCGACCGGACATCGCCGCCACTATAAAAAATATATTAACCCGTAAATCGCCGCCCTCCCACATCGCAAACACTAGTTTAATTTTATTAACCCCTAATCTGCCGTCCCTAACATCGCCGACACCTACCTACATTTATTAACCCCTAATCTGCCACCCTCAACGTCGCCGCAACTATATTAAAGTTATTAACCCCTAAATCCAAGTCTAACCCTAACCCTAATCCCCCTAACTTAAATATAATTTAAATAAATCTAAATAAAATTACTACAATTCACTAAATTATTCCAACTAAATACTTACCTATAAAATAAACCCTAAGCTAGCTACAATATAACTAATAGTTATTATTGTATTTATTTTAACTAGGTACATTAGTTATTAAATAGTTATGAACTATTTAATAGCTACCTAGTTAAAATAAAGACAAATTTACCTGTAAAATAAATACTAACCTAAGTTACAATTCCACCTAACACTACATTATAATTAAATAAATTCCCTAAACTAAATACAATTAATTACAATTTTAAAAAATTATCTAAAGTACGAAAACAAGCAAACACTAAATTACAGAAAATAATAAAATAATTACAAGTTTTTTAAACTAATTACACCTAATCTAATCCCCCTAATAAAATAAAAAAGCTCCACAAAGTAATAAAAAGCCCTACCCTATACTAAATTACACATAGCCCTTAAAAGGGCCTTTTGCGGGCATAGCCCCAAAGTAATCAGCTCTTTTACCTGTAAAAAAAAGTACAATACCTCCCCCCAACATTAAAACCCACCACCCACACACCCAACCCTACTCTAAAACCCACCCAATACCCCCTTAATAAAACCGGCTTCGATGAAGACTTCTGCCCATCTGGAGGACCACTTCGCCCCGGCTTCGTTGATGACTTTGGCCCGGCTGGGTGAAGACTTCTCAATGTAGGGTGATCTTCAAGGGGTTAGTGTTAGGTTTTATTAAGGTGGTATTGGGTGTTTTTTAGAGTAGGGTTGGGTGTGTGGGTGGTGGGTTTTAATGTTGGGGGAGGTATTGTACTTTTTTTTACAGGTCAAAGAGCTGATTACTTTGGGGCAATGCCCCGCAAAAGGCCCTTTTAAGGGCTATTTGTAATTTAGTATAGGGTAGGGCTTTTTATTATTTTGGGCGGCTTTTTTATTGTATTAGGGGGATTATGTGTAAATAGTTTAAAAAACTTGTAAGAATTTATTTAAATTGTATTTAATGGTAGTTAATTTAGGTAATTAATTTAATTATAGTGTAGTGTTAGGTGTAATTGTGACTTAGGTTAGGATTTATTTTACAGGTAAATTTGTCTTTATTTTAACTAGGTAGTTATTAAATAGTTAATAACTATTTAATAACTATTGTACCTAGTTAAAATAAATACAAAGTTGCCTGTAAAATAAAAATAAACCCTAAGCTATATACAATGTAACTATTAGTTATATTGTAGCTTGCTTATGGTTTATTTTATAGGTAAGTATTTAGTTTTAAATAGGATTAATTTAGTGAATTATAGTAATTTTATTTAGATTTATTTAAATTATATTTAAGTTAGGGGGGGCTAGGGTTAGACTTAGGTATAGGGGTTAATAACTTTAATATAGTGGCGGCGACGTTGGGGGCAGCAGATTAGGGGTTAATAAGTGTAGGTAGGTTGCAACGACATTGGGGACGGCAGATTAGGGGTTAATAAATGTAACGTAGGTGTCGGCGATGTTGGGGGCGGCAGATTAGGGCTTCATAAGTATAATGTAGGTGGCGGCGGTGTCCGGAGCGGCAGATTAGGGGTTAATATTATAATGTAGGTTGCGGCGATGTCTGGGCAAATTAGGGGTTAATAAGTGTAAGATTAGGGGTGTTTAGACTCGGGGTTCATGTTATGGTGTTAGGTGTAGACATAAAATGTATTTCCCCATAGGAATCAATGGGGCTGCGTTAGGAGCTTTACGCTGCTTTTTTGCAGGTGTTAGGGTTTTTTTTTCAGCCGGCTCTGCCCCATTGATTCCTATGGGGAAATTGTGCACGAGCATGTTTTGCCAGCTCACCGCTACCGTAAGCAGCACTGGTATTGAGGTTAGATGTGGAGCTAAATTTTGCTCTTCGCTCACTTTTCTGCGGCTAACGCCGGGTTTGTAAAAACCTGTAATACCAGCGTTGTCTGTAGGTGAGCGGTGAAAACTGCTCGTTAGCACCGCACAGCATTAATGACAAAACTCGTAATCTAGGTGAGTGTCTTTTTTACAAACATATCTATCAATTATAAACCCTATAAGGATGATTGAGAAACTAGTGATATGGACGTTATAGTATTGTCTTTCGTACATATCGCAAGTGCAAATTTTCCAGATTGACTTTTTCCAATTTTTTAAGGCCTTCGCAATCTGATATATATCCTATTTATGTTATAAGGCCATAGTTGTTATATTCTCTGCCAAATAAAAACTGTATTAATCACACTTCTTTTTTTCCATCTGTCACCTAGTTCATAATGGCATATATAGCCAATGACAAATCCAAAATGTTTTTAATGAGATGTTTTCTGATTGGACAAAAATCAACACGTGATCCCCGCATACAAAAGCGGACCTGTTTGGAAACTGACATAGAAGGAACGGCTCGAAAGGGAACTACAACAGCCCAATGTTAAGGTTTGGTTAAGACCGGTTCAAATATATGGAAGGCTATTGGTCGCTTATATGTAATTAGAGCTAACAGTGTTTCTGATCCTTAACAAATAGCGTAATATTATGTATATGTTTTGTAATTGTTAAATAAGCTATTTAGCAATGTTTTATTATGTAAAATAGATCATATAAATGTTTGGTTTATATTTTTTTTGACTAGAGACAGTCAAGTACAAAACATTTTTTCATGATTCAGATAGGGCATGTAATTTTAAACAAATTTCCAATTTACTTTTATCACCAATTTTTCTTTGTTCTCTTGATATTCTTAGTTGAAAGCTAAACCTAGGAGGTTCATATGCTAATTTCTTAGACCTTGAAGGCCGCCTTTAATCTGAAAATATTTTGACAGTTTTGACCACTAGAGGGTGTTAGTTCATGTGTTTTATATACAGGTGAAACTCGAAAAATTAGAATATTGTGGAAAAGTTAATTTATTTCACTAATGCAACTTAAAAGGTGAAACTAATATATGAGATACTCATTACATGCAAAGCAAGATAGTTCAAGCCGTGATTTGTCATAATTGTGATGATATATGGATTACAGCTCATGAAAACCCCAAATCCACAATCTCAGAAAATTAGAATATTACATGCAATCAATAAAACAAGGATTGTACATAGAACAATATCGGACCTCTGAAAAGTATAAGCATGCATACTGTATGTACTCAGTACTTGGTTTGGGCCCCTTTTGCAGCAATTACTGCCTCAATGCAGCGTGGCATGGAAGCTATCAGCCTGTGGCACTGCTGAGGTGTTATGGAAGACCAGGATGCTTCAATAGCGGTCTTCAGCTCTTCTGCATTGTTCGATCTCATGACTCTCATCTTTCTCTTGGTAATGCCCCATAGATTCTCTATGGGGTTCAGGTCAGGTGAGTTTGCTGGGCAATGAAGCACAGTATTCCCACAGTCATTGAACCAGGTTTTGGTGCTTTTGGCAGTGTGGTCAGGTGCCAAGTCCTGCTGGAAAATGAAGTCAGCATCCCAATAGAGCTTCTCTGCGAAGGAAGCATGAAGTGCTCCAAAATCTCCTGGTAGACGGCTGTGTTGACCCTGGACTTATTGAAGCACAGTGGACCAACACCAGCAGATGACATGGCTCCCCAAATCAACACAGACTGTGGAAACTTCACACTGGACTTCAAGCATCTTGCAGTGTGTGCCTCTCCATTCTTCCTCCATACTCTGGGTCCTTGGTTTCCAAATGAGATGCAAAATTTGCTCTCATCGGAAAAGAGGACTTTGGACCACTGAGCAACAGACCAGGTATGTTTTTCTTTAGCCCAGGTAAGATGCTTCTGACGTTGTTTGTTGTTCAGGAGTGGGTAGACAAGAGGAATACGACATTTGAAGCCCATGTCCAGGATCCGTCTGTGTGTGCTAGCTCTTGATGCACTTACTCCAGCCTCAGTCCACTACTTTTGAATGGCCTGTCCCTGACAATCCTCTCCAGGCTGCGGTCATCCCTGCTGCTTGTGCACCTTTTTCTTCCACACTTTTCCCTTCCACATAACTTTCTATTAATGTGCTTTGATACAGCACTTTGGGAACATCCTACTTATTTTGCAATTACCTTTTGAGGCTTTCCCTCCTTATGGAGGGTGTCAATGATGGTTTTCTGCACAACTGTCAGGTCAGCAGTCTTTCCCATGATTGTGACTGAGAGACCATTTAAAGGCTCAGGAACCCTTTGCAGGTGTTATGGCTTAATTAGCTGATTAGAGTGGGACACTTAGAGCCTAGAATATTGCACCTTTTCACAATATTCTAATTTTCTGAGATTGTGGATTTGGGTTTTTCATGAGCTGTAAGCCATAATCATTACAATTATGACAAATCACGGCTTGAACTATCTTGCTTTGCATGTAATGAGTCTATCTCATATATTAGTTTCACCTTTTAATTTGCATTAGTGAAATAAATTAACTTTTGCATGATATTCTAATTTTTCAAGTTTCACCTGTAGATAACATTGAGCTCATGCATGATTGGCTAAATTGCAAGTCTGTCAAAAGAACTAAAATAAGGGGGCAGTCTACAGAGGCTTAGGTACAAGGTAATTGCAGAGGTAAAAAGTGTATTATTATAACTGAATTGGTTATGCAAAAGTGGGAAATGGGTAATAAAGTGATTATCTATCTTTTTAAACAACAAAAAGTCTGTTGTTGACTGTCCCTTTAAGAAGTGTACACCTGACCTCAGCCAATGAGGTAATGGGTAGTGTCTTTGATTGTATATTTAGGACCGCCTGTGTTGCAGAAAGGTATGCTTGGCTTGTAAAGCACATTTTTATCTTTGAATGCTCTTGAAAAAGACAGCTTGGACCGTTGAAACGCGTTGGGAAAAATACAACTGCTTTTATATGTTAGAGCTATTAAAGTTTTCTTTGAACAAATAAGGAACCATTTATTTCAATATATACTGTAAGCATCTTCACTTTATTATATGGTGTATGGATGCAACATTTCAGCGCAATCTTCTTAATCAAAATTAGGAGTTGAAATCCACAGATGAGCTTCTCAAAAGGATTTGGACCATACCTCAGTGATCCAGCGCCTCCTTCTACAAAAACATATCGATTCAACAGGCTTCGGGAGAGACCACCATGGGAAGCAGCGGTTCTGACACCAAAGGGGAGTAACAATCCGCATTATATATACCTTGTTTGTTTAAAAGAATAAAGAAGGAAGGTACTTTCAGACCAGTCCTGAATTTGAAAGCTCTGAACAAGTTTGTAAGGATTCCATCTTTCACGATGGAAACTATTTGGACTACTCTGCCTTTTGTTCAGCAACGTCAGTTTATGTCCACAATAGATTTTAAGGATACTTACCTTCATGTTCCAATTCACAGGGAGCATTACCAGTTTCTAATGTTTGCCTTTCTGGACAGGCATTTTAAGTTTGTTGCTCTTCCATTTGTTCTGGCTACATCTCCAAAAATATTCACAAAGGTTCTGGTGCCCTTTTGTCTGTGATCAGGGCTCAGGGTATTGCAGTGTTTCCATACCTGGACGACATCTTGGTTCAAGCTCCGTCTTTTCTTTTAGCAGAATCTCGCACTCTACGACTCTTGTTGTTTCTTCAACAGCATGGTTATAGAATCATTTTTCCAAAAATGTATTTGCTTCCTAAGACAAAGGTAACTTTTTGGGGTTTTCAAATAGAGACTCATGTAGAATTAATCTAGCAGAGCAGATAAGGTTGTAATTGGCGTCAGCTTGTCTGAAAGTCCAGTCTCTCTCTTTTCCCCTGGTTGCTCTATGTATGGAAGTCCTAGGTCTCATGATTGCAGCTTTAGATGCAGTTCCATTTGCACATTCTCACATGAGGCCTCTTCAGCTTTGTATGCTACGTCAATGGTGCAGAGATTATACCTTAGCTGTCTCAAAGGATATTTTTGGATCCCAGTACAAGTCAGTCTCTAACTTGGTGGCTGGATCATCTGTTTATTATTCAGGGAGCTTCTTTTGCTTATCCTACCTTGACTGTAATCACTGCAGATACAAGTCTCTCAGGCTGGGAAGCTGTTTGGGATCCTTGGGAGGCGAGGCTACTAATCAATGTTCTAGAACTCCATGCAATTTTTCTCTTCAAGCTTAGCCTCTGTGGAAAAGGGAGTCTCATCTCCATTTCCAGACAGATGTCACAGCAGTAGCTTATATCAACCATTGGAGTGGGGGGCTAACTGTTCCCTGCAATGATGAGGTGTTTACGATTCTCACATGGGCAGAAACCAATTCTTGCCTAATCACTGCAATTCATATTCCAGGAGTGAACAAGTGGGAGGCAGACTTTCTCAGTCGTCAATCTCTACATTCAGGGGAGTGGTCTTTTCACCAGTATGTGTTCAATCAGATTTTTGATCTTTGGGGTTTCCCAGAGATAGATCTGATGGTCTCTCATTTTAACAACAAACTTCCCAGGTACTTTGCGAGGCCCAGGGATCTTCAAGCAGAGTTTGTGGATGCTCTAGTATGCAGATCTAGGTCAGATGTCCAGCTGCCTCTTCCTCTGCAATCAGACATTCTGTCTTAAGGTACGTTTTTCCATCCAGATCTCAAATCATTGAACTTGGTGGCATGGAAATTAAACGGTTAGTTCTTAGACATAGAGGTTTCTCTGATTCTGTGATTGTAAACTTGTAATTGGAAGATTTATCATAATGTCTAGAAGACCTTTATTTCTTCGTGTGTGGGCAATGTTTCGTTTTTCCCTGTCATTCTTTCATATTTCCTAGGTTTCTGCCTTTCTTACAAGAAGTTTTTTTTTATAAGGGCATATCTGCCAGTTCTCTGCCCTCTCGGTCTTGTTTCATAGGAAGATTGCTAATATTCATGATATTCATAGTTTTGTTCAGGCTTTCGTTTGTATTAAACCTGTAATCAAGCTAATTTCTCCTCCATGGAATCTTTAGTTGGTGTTAAGGGTTTTGCTGGCTCCTCCTTTTGAACCTATGCATAAGGTGGATATTAAGCTACTTTCTCAGAAGGTGTTATTTATCTTGACTATTTCTTCTGCTAGAATTGTCTGCTCTTTCTTGTGATCCTCATTTAATTTTTCATCCAGATAAGGCAGATTTGTGTACTACTTTGGACTTTTTTGCCTAAAGTTTTTTCTTCAGATAATTTTAGCAGAGAGATTGTTGTCCTTTCTTTGTGTCCTAATCCCAAGAATGCTTCAGATAGATCTTTGCATAACCTGGATGTTGTTAGGGCATTGCAATATTACATTGATTATACTATGGACTTTAGACAAACTTCTAGTTTGTTTATTCACTTTTCTGGTTCTAGGAAAGGACAAAAGGTTTCCGCAGTTTCTTTGGCTTCTGGGTTGAAACTTTTTTTTTTCAAAACAAGCTTTACTGATAGTAAAATAGCATAAGGCAATACACATAATCTGAAAACAATAAGGTTTCAAACATATTATAAAATAAGATTATAATATTGAAGGAAT
Source organism: Bombina bombina (assembly GCF_027579735.1). Taxonomy (NCBI): domain Eukaryota; kingdom Metazoa; phylum Chordata; class Amphibia; order Anura; family Bombinatoridae; genus Bombina; species Bombina bombina. The sequence continues at coordinate 1,404,854,873 of NC_069500.1, forward strand.
ACTGTGTGTTTGAGAGTACTCTAGTAGATTTTTTTTTTTTTTTTTTAAAAAAAAACAGATTTTTATTGAGGTTGTGCGAGAACAATACAACTTGTTTGAAACAGCATATCATAAGACAGACATAAATGATACATTTCAATTTAACTGCTTCTATATAAATACATAAAATTCACATTCTGGGTAATGCTATACAGAAACTGGAACCTCTTTTTCTTTTTTACATAATCTAAACACGATGTGTTTACTCATTTGACACTAGAGGCAACTCTTGTACCTCTTGTAAATTGCAAGGATCTCTAGAAGAGGAAAATGGCTAATTTGAGTAGATCTATAGGCTTCAAATAGGTTAGCAATTGACATTTTAAGTGATATCAACGATGAAGGCGTCATTCCTATGCTTAAGTGCTATAATGATATATGTAGGTATGTTATAATAATTGTTATGGATGCGGTATAGAAGAGAAAAACCGCTTAGGTAGTCCTCCACATATTGGAGGCACATTATGTTGGGGGGGGGGGGGGAAGGAGGTGGTTATTTAGAGTGCGGTGGAGAGACAAGATGGCTTATAATACAGTAACTCACACGTGAGACGAACTTCAGTAGTGCTCTCAGGAGCATATGGGTTACTAAGGGAATGACAGAAAAGGGTTAGTGTCATACTAGGCTGTTGAGCGGTTTGACCTGTTAGAGCTGTAAGGTCTAAGTCTTTTGTGAAGCTATGATTCATGTAGGGTTTTATGCGCAGGGGGACCATAAGTAAGAGTAGTTCTGTGGGTCCAGCCCACTTAAGTGACGTAACAAATGGTTCACAACAAGAGTACACACCCTCCTATAACAGCATTTGCATTAACAACTTATTAGGTTTGCACAATATTTCCCACTTGGAGATCAAACGCAACACTGCTGACTAGTTTCAAGGGCAGACAAAAAAATAGAGCTGGGATGGCTGTACTTAAACTAAAATCCTACGATAGCTGTAACTGACAGTCATAGACATACATATATATATATATAATCACAGGAACATATTGGTTAACAAGGGAGAAAATAAAAGTGGATTAGTTACTCATTGAGCTAGAGGTATATCTGACATAATAGGGCCTAGTTCTGTGCCCACAAAAACTACCCTGATTCCTCATCATGTTGAAAGTATTGCAAGTTATGCCTCACGTAAACAATAACACACAGGCACTATATCAGCTGAAGTGTTGGTGTAGGGAGAAAGATCTTCCAGGCACCCTCCAATCGCTTTGCCACGATACATAAGCATATCTGTTACGTCACAGTCATGCAGGGTAAATTAAAGATAAACCTCATATTTGCTGTTTTCTCTTTTTTCCTTTTTTTTTTTCTTTCCCTTTCCCTTTCTTTGAGTATAGGAGCAGTAAAACATAACAGAACGTGAGATTGCTCCTGTTACATAAAATATTAACATTAAAAATGTAACCATGTAAAAATAGGTCAAGTAAACCAGATACAAAGAGTAATGGTATAGTAGTTAGACTCTCTGTGAAATAACTATGTTTAAAATTATAGTTTGAAATATCATGTGTAGATAGTGAGCCATCCACACATGAAAACATGCTACTTTTAATCTCTTAAAAAACTTTTTAGACTCTAGTAGTGGGATAGCTATCACTTAAAACCGTATTATAAGGCATACTGTATATACTGAGGGAGAGGTTTGTAAAAATAAAAAAAAAGGTCTCCAAATAACGGTCTGTGTTATATAGTTGTAAGCAACAACCTAAGGTAATTCAATAATAATATAAGGATGACTAACACAGTGAATAAAAGACATAGTTGGGTCTGTACATCTGAGAAACCAGCTAAGTAAGGTGGACCAAGAGAATGCTGTATGTCGACTAACTATTAAATGCAATGGCAAGTAATCTACTTCTTGATGTAGGCTAGTAATTGCAAATTAAGTTATAAAATCTTCCTCGCTTATAGATATAGCTAAACATATAAGCCGCTATAGCAATTAAGTCTTCCATAGTCAGGCTAAAATGACTACCTGGTTAGAGAGAGATAGATGCAACGCCACAATTTGAAGCATATCTAATAATTAGGCATTATAGTGTAGATAGGGGGTATGGCTTTTCCACAACCTTGGACTATTTATACCCTGCTGCCCAGACACGGGCCCTATGTCCAAACAACAGGTAAAGCAATTATATGTATAGGTGTGTAACTCAAATAGTTATTCACTAAACCTCCCTGAGCTATTTGTATAATATGTTTAATGCCTATTATGCTAGAAAGGAGACCTGAGTTAAAAGACTTAAGCTAAAAGACAGTCTGAGCTAAGAGAAGTGAGCTAAAGGGTCTACTAGTTTCCCCTGACAATGGATTGTTATTCAATATTACCTAGATAAAACATAAGAATAGAGATTAAAATATTGAGAAAGGCTATTCTGCAGCAGAGTGTGCTTAGGTTAATAGTCTGTCAGTGACCATGATTCTCAGCAAACATAAAGGGCTAAGAATCTTGAGGGAGGCAAAGGTAATATAATGATAAAACACAGAGATTTGTGGTGTACAAGTCATAAATAAGTCATGACTCCCCTCTAGTGGTGTAAAGTGGTAATTACATCATCCTTCCATGAATATTATGTTAAAGTAAACAGGTTAATTGCAACACATATGTACATTCCTATCAAATAGAAAAACAGTAACCAAATGTTTAACTATAAAAAATAACTCCCCATTGATCAGCTTCTGAAAGCAAGAAAAATGTCCAGCAGTGTAAGTGTAAGTGGCAGCGAAAACAATTATATAATAACAACTGTTCCGCATGAGATAACAATTAAAATGTGGCATAACTGTTCAGGAAAGTTTCAGGTCCGTGAATCTTCATGTTGAGATAGCCAGACTGAAAAAATTTTCGGCTGTCAGTAACAGACACTTGCTCAGTCCAATCAACCATACCTGTGTAGATTTTCTCTGAGAGAGGGGTTATTGCTGATCTAATCTTCAATCCGTAGAGACTTTTACAATCAAGAGTGTTAAACAAGCAGTAACTTTAACGTATCATGTGCAGCACACAAATCAGTCATATAATCCTGACAGGCAGGCATAACTGTGCGGTGTTAAGAGGGGTAGAATGGCCAAGTCCAGGGGTATGTTGCCGTTGGAATCCAACCTAGTAAGTGACCAGAGAGAGAATGACCTCAGGGAGGTTGTCAGGAGCCGGCTAACCGATACCCAGCTTGACATCAACTTGCCTTGAATTTCAGACATGTTTGCGGTCTGTAAAGTTAATGCGCCCCATAGCTGCAGGTAAAGTTGGAAATAAGATCTGAATGTCCCCAAAATCTCACTTGGGGTAATCAGCCGTCTGTTTCTCAGAGAGGTGTTGGTAGACTAGTTGCAGCACGGGGTTCCTACATGAACCATGCACCCAAATCAACCCCTGGCCAGGTTGGGGGGTATGTGTGAACAGTGATTCCTTTATGTCGCCATGAGGTGCGTCTGTAAGGGAGACCTGCATCTTATTAACGGAACTTAACTCTTCATTGATTTCGTGTCCCTCACAGTCTGCTTCATCATAGCGCCACGTGTAGTGCCCAGGCTGTAGGGTTAAAGATGGCGACTGTTGCGGATCTGTAACATCTTCCTCCTGTAGCTTATACTCGCTGACGGTTAGGGTAGTCATATCAGAAGCACTAGCTATAAGAGGCTTAAATGCCTCAGTCACAGCATCCAAAAGAGCATTGTTGTGGCTGTCTAGCAAGTCTATTAGCTGAGTTAGAAAAAGCGCAGCCATGTTTTTCTGTGCTCAGGGTCACGTTAGAAGGCAGAGAGAAGGAGATGCAAAATTCACGATGTTGAGCACTGCAAAGTTCCACCAGCAGCATTCAAAAGATAACAGCCAAATTATGCCTCCTCGATATAGGTAGAAGTAAGGAGAATATGCTGGATAACCTTGTAAAATTATTGTATAAAGCAGGAGCTCATGATATATGCGACCAGCTCCCCTGACAGTTGGCTCCGCCCCCCCTACTCTAGTAGATTTAATACCTTAATAGTGTTATCACGTGCTTCTCTAAGGGGTACAAAACCCACTTGATTGGGATGTATAGGTTGGAGGAGAAATCTATTGATTCTGGTAGCGATAATTTTTGCGTAGAGTTTGATGTCCATGTTTAATAATGATATGGGGCAAAAATTGGCGGGTGTATCTGGTTGCTTTCCAGGTTTTGGGATGACCAAAATGTGGGTTTCTAACATAAAAGGAGGGAAGGGGTGCTGCTGATCCGTTCTATTAAATATTAAGCATAATTGAAGTAATAAAATTCGGGCAAATTTTTTATAATATTGAACTGTAAAGTGTCTGGGCCTGGGCTCTTTCTAGTAGGCAATTGCTTAAGGGCCATTGATATTTCTGCTGTAGTAATTGGGGCTTCCAGTTCTTTTTCTTGGGTTTCGGTCAAATGTGGCAAGGGGGTCTTTCACAAATAGTTTTTGACGTTATCATTTGTGTCAATGGAGGGGTAATCTGTTTTTAAACTATAGAGTTTAGTGAAGTTTATTTTGTATTGTGAGAGGATTGCTGGCGTGGTGTTCACTTTTTTATTTGTAGGCGTTTTTAGTTTATGGACAAAGGTTTTCAGTTTTTTAAGTTTGAGGGAACGAGCCAGGAATTTCCCTGCTCTATTGTTCTCAAAATAGAATTTTTGCTTAGTTTGTAATACTAGGGTGTTGGCCTCTTGGATTAATAACTCGTGGATTGATTTCCTAGCTTTTTCTAGTTCGGTGTATATATGGAGGTCTGAGGGATTTTTTTTATGCTCAAACTCCAGCTTTTACAATGAGTCTGTCAATTGCAGGTATTGTAGTCTGGCCATCTTTTTAACATGTGCCTGTCTTTTGATAAACTCGCCTCTAATATAACACTTATGGGCTTCCCATACTAAGAAAGGATCGGTTCTGGGAAAGAATTAAACTTAAAATATTCTGAGAGAAGTTTTTCTATTTCAGCTTTAAAATCAGGGGCATTTAGTAAAGTATCCTCCAGTTTCCAGAGGAAAGTACTTTTTGGTGCAGATGGCCACTCAAGTTGTGAGAATACTGCGGAGTGATCTGACCAGACTGTGTGTGATATTTTAGAAGATATAATATTAGTTAAACCTTTTTGGTTTGTTATTAAATAATCGATTCTGCTATAAGAGCGATGTGGGGACGAGAAGAAAGTGTAGTGCCTTTGTGTAGGGTGTTTAAATCTCCATATATCAAACAAAGTCTGGTCACACATAATTTTCCATAGCTGTTTGACTGTGCTCTTAGAGGTAGATGGATAGGGGTTTGTAGTATCTATATTCGGTTGGATAGGCATATTAAAATCTCCACCGATATAGAGTGTCCCTTTCGAATAGTCTAGGATTTGGTTGAAATTTTTTTTTAAAAAAGGGAAGCTGTTTAGTGTTTGGGGCATATAAATTTACAAGCGTCACTGGGGTACCATACAATAAGCTGAAAATGCACAAAAACCTGTCCTCAGTGACTGTGTGTGTTTGAATATGAGTGAAGGGTATGTGCTTGTTTATGAGAATGCTTACCCCATTTCGCTTTTGATTAGATGAGCTGTGATAGTGTTGTGTGTAGTGATATCCTAGGTATTTAGGCTCCTTGGACTTCTAAAAATGAGTCTCCTGTAGGAAGAGGATGTCACCCTTTTTCCTGTGGAGATCTTTAAGTGCAATTGAGCGTTTCTGCGGTGAGTTTAATCCCTTGGTATTTTGAGTTATTAGTGTAATGATTTTATCTTTTGGTGCCATTTTTCTTATATTGGGTTAGATATAAGAGAAGCTGCTTGCTCACCTGTGTGCGAGTATAATATAATGTGTGTACTTCTGTAACTATGAAACAAATAGAAAACAATAACTGGTTCAACAATAAACAACAAACATATAACATTGCCCCTTGGGATCGCCCAGGAGAAGTTGGTGAAATCATTCTCATTAAGACAAAAGAATGAGGAAGATATAACCATAAACTCTTGGAGATGGTAACCAGCTCCTTAAGTGAACTAGTATTATCTACTAATTTAGTCCACTGTAGTGTATAAGAATGCTTTTCATTTTGTGCTCATAACGCAGGATTGGTTAAGCATATGCGTTATGTGCCGGGGGTAGGGATGTGGATGGGGAGGCAAGGGAAAAAGGGAATAAAGACAAAGATATTTTAAAGGCAGTTTGTGGCAAATCTACAATTGGTATCTCACCACCTTCTGTGACCTGGTCCTTCTGGTGGGCAATAGTCCCGTACAAAGGTCAGAGCCTTTTTTTTTCTTTGAATTTCCTCAAAGACTTTGTTGACTGTAGTAGAGAAAAGGAAGGGAGTCTCTCAGATCATTTCACTTATCTGGTGCCGCATGCGTGGCTCCAATGTGGCCATCGGCCTGCCTTTCTTCGGAGTGGAAGAGCTCTGAGTGTGAGGCTTGTTCTTAGAAGAGGCGTGGGCCTGCTGCCATTTCTCTTTTTGTTGTTTTGCCCTTTTGTGGTCTGGTTGGGCGGCTGGGGCTTGTTGTTCGTTACATTCTGGCGGATCCAAGTCCAGAGCTCTGCAGAAGGCTGGCATATCTGAAATGGATTTGCATGTCAGTTTCTGGTTCTCATGGAGAAGATATAAGTGAAAGGGGTAGCCCCATCTGTACAAAATTCTCTTTTGTCTTAGTAAGTTTGTTAAAGGGTTCAATTCACGTCTTCTCTGAAGTGTGCGTGGCGAGTGGTCAGCATAAAACTGGAGAACCATACCTCTGAAGCGCACTGGCTGGTTCTTCCTAGAAGCATTCAGCAATTCCTCCTTCTCCCTAAATTGCCTGAATTTGATGACAATGTCCCTAGAAGGGGTCGTGTCAGGTGGTCTAGGCCTCAGCTCTCAATGAGCCCTATCCCACTGTTTACTTTCTGCTGCGGGGGACCCAGTTAAGTGTTGGAAGAGGGCTTGGAGATATGTTGGTAAGTCCTTAGGTAGGACAGATTAAGGAACCCCCCTGATCCTTAAATTCTTCCTCTGGCCACGATTCTCTAAATCCTCAATCTTATCATGCAGCATGTCTAGAAGAGAGGATTTTTGCACCGCCTGTTCTTGTAGCGAGGTGACAGCTTCACTGGTTTGTTCTGAGGTGTCTTCCAGTGCTTCAACTTGGAACCCCAATGAGTGTATGTCCTGTTTGAGTTCCTTCATTTCTTCTTTTATACAGGATCTGATGATTTCTGCTATGTCCTATTTGGAAGCTAAAGAAGAAAGTAGTGATGTTGGAACTTGTGTCATGGGGTCCCGTATGGGTGAAATTGGGCTAGAGGTGCTAAGTTCTCTATCCGGCGATGAAGGCATATCTGGATCAGAAGCTGCAGATATTCTCATGTTGGCTGAAAAAAGTTTTTCACCAAGTGGACTTTTGCTGCTATTGACTTAGGGAATTTTGCAGGCTTTATTTGCGTTTTAGCCACCATCTTTATCTTTGGTGTAGACCTCGTGGCCTTCCTGTGGAGTGCACAGTTCTAAAAGTGTGATGCCCAGTAATCCTATGATGTGTGAACTGTCACCTTAAAGCAGCTGCTGGCTGCTCTACTCCTTGCTTAGTTATAATGTAAGACTTACCTCAATCTCAAAGAAAGATGATTTATTTAGTTGGTTGGGCTCTAAAGTGCAAATTCCTCATTCACTGAAAGGAGCCTCTCTCCTGCTTTATCTCCGTAATTTTTGTTTGAAATACTCTTTTATTGTTTATTGTACTCACTCGGCTGCTGACACTGGGCTCTTTATTATCTTTATTTATGTCCTTTGTAACTTATGTGCTTGCTAGCCAATGTTAGCCCTGCGATCTGCGGCCCACATGCGCCTTTCTCTTCCGATTCTGTCTAGTCTTCAGAGGGATGTTCTCTCTGCAAGGATGAAGGTGTCGGAATCAACATGTCCTTCGCAGCGACAGCTTTCTCTAAGTATACCGGCTCCTCTGATGTCTGCACTCTTGATTATCGAATGGTTGATCTGAAGCTGCTGCTGCAAAAAGCTATCTGCAAAGATAAAATGTCGGCTCCAGGCTCTGACATCGCGGGTCTTGTAAGCCTCAGTTAGTTCATCAGCCTTCCTCCCCAGCACTAGGAGATCTATGTCGGCATTAATTAATCCGGTTTGAGCTGTACTAACAGTGGATCTCAGGAGCTGTTGTTACGGAGCTCTGGGTTTAAGCAGCCATTACTGCCGCGTCCAGCTCCGCCCCCCCTAGGTTGAAACTTTTGATTCACAAGGCTTACTTGAAGGCCGTTCAGCCTCCACCACAAGGGATTACTGCTCATTTAACTAGAGCCACCAGCACTGTATTCTTTTAAAAACTTTATTATATCAGACGTCATGGGATAACTATTGAGCTTAGTTGCAGTTAAGTGAAAAAGTGATCAACTTGGTTACAGATGTAACCAAGTTGAACACTTTTTCACTTAACTGCAACTAAGCTCAATAGTTATCCCATGACATCTGATATAATAATATTATTATATTTTTTTGAGAAAGTGGTTATTCACTTAGGCAAATTAAAATGAATAAAAATGTTTCTATTTGACGATAAGCATATAGGAGACATGTAACCTTTGCTTTCTTTTTGATCAGTAGTACCCCATTGTTTTTAATGTTATTACTTATATATTGTTTTTTAATGGTGAAGGTTCATGACCACTAGGTGGCAACCTCAGGGCCCTGTGAGGTCAGTTTGGCGCCACTGAGAGACTATTTAAGTGTAAAATAGTGACCACATTAATAGCATGACTAAGAGGTGAAAACCTTGAAACTTTGCAGATTGTTCCAATAAAGTTTTGAAAAGAATACAGTGCTGGTGGCTCTTTGTGATACACATATGGATTTGGAGTAAGGCAGCAGTACTCAGCCTAACCGTGCACTAACAGTGATTACCAGTTTGGTGCTGTGAACCCAACTATTGACTTTTTTTTTATTTTTTTTGCTCATTTAACTAGGTTAGTGGCCACTTCCTGGGCTTTTAGGAATGAGGCTTCAGTTGACCATATTTGCAAGGCCGCTACTTGGTCTTCTTTGCATACTTTTACAAAATTCTACCATTTTAATGTAGTTGCTTCTTCTGAAGGCAGCCTTTGGTAGAAAGGTTCTTCATGCAGTTGTGTCAGTTTGAATTTTTGCTTTTTTGATTTATTTTAAGTACATTTAAAAAAAATATTGGAGTTGTGGATTTAATTTCTCATTGATTTTTTTTTAAAAATCCCTCTACTAATGTTAATGGATTGTGGACTCTGCATTAAAGAAAACATAATTTATGCTTACCTGATATATTAATTTCTTTCATAGTGGTGAAAGTCCATGAGACACCTATTTTTCTAGGGTTCATTTTTATTTTGTTTGAGTACATCTTTTTTCCACGCTCCTTTTTATGGCTCTTTTTTTTTTGTTAACCTCACTATACTTGGCTATACCTTAGACTGCGAATGAGGAAAAAGGAACGCTGAGTCTTGGAGTGGATGAAATGAGGTTTTATTTAGGAGCAGGCTTTATCAAACACATGGTAAGCTCCTTATCTTACGCGTTTCGCGCATGGGCACATGCGCTTCATCAGAGATGTACCTTAGACTGGACTCTTGGGGTTTGGGAATCTTTGCCTCCTCTTAGTAATAGAAAAGAGTAATTCCCCAGGAGTAATGGATCATGGACTCTCACCACCTTGAAAGAAATGAATTTATCAGGTAAGCATAAATTATGTTTTTATTCGGATGCCACAGAAATTAAAGCACTTGCCAATTGTATAATAATGTTTCATGTCAGAACCAGGAAAACGTACAATAACAAACTTCTTTAATTTAATTTGAAACACTTACCACATACTATAGTTAGAGATAAAACGCTGTGACTTGCCGTCCCTTTGCACTGTCACTGCATCAGACAGAAGCGCAGGCACGTGGGTTAGAGAGAGTTTTTTTCCTTCAAACTTCCTGCTTTCAAACTTTGTGCTCTAATTAGCTCTAATTTTTTAAAAAAAGTACAGCTGTATTTCTGTAATCCTCTGCTGTGCGCACTTCTAAAAGGCATGTGCACGTTTTTGGAAAAAGGTGTGCACGCGCACACCTTAGAGGGAACAGTAATTATAGTGCTTTCCAGTCAAACACCTGCATATACCTTTAAACCCTTCTTACATATATATATTTTTTAATATTTATATGAATCATTTTTATCAGATAGTGTATATATGAGTGTAACTGTTTATTTTAATGTATTTATGTTCTGTTTAGTGCACATTTTGTTAAGCCCTAATCCTTTACACGAGGTCTTCAGTCTCACTAACCCGACAAGCGCAAATTTATTTTGGTTGCATTTACTATCCACTCGTAATACCATGCTAAATTTAGCGTGGTTGTGATATTGTTATCGTGACTCGTGCTAATGAAAGCACGCCACTTGTAAGCTAGCCCAGAGACAGACCAATAGGGCAGCAAAAAATATAACATTTCAATAATAATTCAAATGTATGAAAACTTGAGGCATATATCTTCAACAACATAACCTTCTGTATCTTAAAATGTATATATTGTTACAATTTTTCTAGAAAACCCCCCAGTGAAACTTAAATGTTTCTAACATCAGGAATTATATTCTCCCAATTGCAACAAGACATATTGAGTCTATTCTTGTCTAGTTCAAATCTCACATTTATTAAAGGGATGTGAACCCCAAACTTTTT